>NC_042975.1:6517287-6579459 GCF_901001165.1 Salmo trutta | reverse complement strand
ATAAATAAAATAGAAAATATCTCGCTCTCTCACAATCTTACTCTCTCTCATTCAATCTTTCACACACTATCTCTCTCTCTCTCTCTCTCTCTCTCTCTCTCTCTCTCTCTCTCTCTCTCTCTCTCCGGGGCTAAACTCATTCCTCTAATAACCAAACCTGTATGGTAGCTGCAAAACAAGAAACATGAGCCTCTGTCCAAATTGCTGAGCATCACTGCCCCCCACACCTCCAACACCTCAACCCTCTCTCCACTTTATAAAACCTCCCCTCTTTTGCCTCTCTATCCTCTACTCAGATTTCTCCAAAGATCCACTGCATTGCAGGTGTTGTCTATAGATGAATAATGTAAGATTCAGTAAGAGGAGAACAAGGTGGTGGGTGAGTCCCTAGAGTGGCCTCGTGTGAAGCGCTCTACTGTCTATGTGTGTTGGGGATTTGGAGGGGTGAGGGGTGCTCACCGTCAGTGTTCCACCACCCACCACCCACCACACACTATGTACAGTAACAACAGCTCAGCAGGTAGAGTTCTCTTTGTCTTGGGCTCCATTTTAAAGGATAGCATTGTATATTTTTCCAATTAGGAGAAAAGGAGGGAGGAGAAGGACGAGGGGGTTAATAAGCAGAACAGTATCAGGGAATGGTTGTGTCTGAGAATGGTGGGAGTTAAATAAATGAGTCCGAGACGAGGGGGTTAATAAGCAGAACAGTATCAGGGAATGGTTGTGTCTGAGAATGGTGGGAGTTAAATAAATGAGTCCCACTAGAACACAAGCCTCTCTAGTCCCCAGTCTGTTATCTCTGGTGGAACAACAACAAGCTGCATCCCAAATGGCATCCTATTCCCTATTTAGTGCACTACTTTAGACCAGGGCCCCTATTCCCTATTTAGTGCACTACTTTAGACCAGGGCCCCTATTCCCTATTTAGTGCACTACTTTAGACCAGGGCCCCTATTCCCTATTTAGTGCACTACTTTAGACCAGGGCCCCTATTCCCTATTTCGTGCACTACTTTAGACCAGGGCCCCTATTCCCTATTTAGTGCACAACTTTAGACCAGGGCCCCTATTCCCTATATAGTGCACTACTTTTGACCAGCGCCCTATTCCCTATGTAGTGCACTTCTTTAGACCAGGGCCCCTATTCCCTATTTAGTGCACTACTTTAGACCAGGGCCCCTAATCCCTATATAGTGCACTACTTTAGACCAGGGCCCCTATTCCCTATTTAGTGCACTACTTTTGACCAGCGCTCTGTGTATTACACTATACAGAGCCTTCAGAAGGTATTCATACACCTTGACTTAGTCCACATTTTGTTGTTACAGCCTGAATTCAAAATGGAGTAAATATAATTTTTCTCTCACCCATCTACACACAATACCCTGTAAAAACATGGTTTTTTTTAAATGTTAGGAAATTGATTAAAAATTAAATGCAGAAATATCTCATTTACATAAGTATTCACACCGCTAAGTCAATACTTTGTACAGTCGTGGCCAAAAGTTTTGAGAATGACACAAATATTAATTTTCACAAAGTCTGCTGCCTCAGTTTGTATGATGGCAATTTGCATATACTCCAGAATGTTATGAAGAGTGATCAGATGAATTGCAATTAATTGCAAAGTCCCTCTTTGCCATGCAAATGAACTGAATCCCCCAAAAACATTTCCACTGCATTTCAAAGCATCCTGAGACCATTCATGTGTGGGGTTGCTTCTCAACCAAGGGAGTGGGCTCACTCACAATTTTACCTAAGAACACAGCCATGAATAAAGAATGGTGCCAACACATCCTCCGAGAGCAACTTCTCTCAACCATCGAGGAAAGGTTTGGTGACAGACAATGTCTTTTCCAGCATGATGGAGCACCTTGCCTTAAGGCAAAAGTGATAACTAAGTGGCTCGGGGAACAAAACATCGATATTTTGGGTCCATGGCCAGGAAACTCCCCAGACCTTAATCCCATTGAGAACTTGTGGTTAATCCTCAAGAGGCGGGTGGACAAACAAAAACCCACAAATTCTGACAAACTCCAAGCATTTATTATGCAAGAATGGGCTGCCATCAGTCAGGATGTGGCCCAGAAGTTAATTGACAGCATGCCAGGGCGGATTGCAGAGGTCTTGAAAAAGAAGGGTCAATACTACAAATATTGACTCTTTGCATCAACTTCATGTAATTGTCAATAAAAGCCTTTGACACTTATGAAATGCTTGTAATTATACTTCAGTATTCCATAGTAACATCTGACAAAAAATATCTAAAGACACTGAGGCAGCAGACTTTGTGAAAATGTATATTTGTGTCATTCTCAAAACTTTTGGCCACGACTGTAGAAGCACCTTTGGCAGCAAGTGAGTCTTTCTGGGTAAGTCTGTAAGAGCTTTCCCCACCTGGATTGAGCAACATTTGCGCATTTATTATTTTCAAAATTCTTCAAGCTCTTTCCAATTGGTTGTTGATCATTGCTTGCCAACCATCTTCAGGTCTTACCATAGATGTTGAAATAGATTTAAGTCAAAAAGGAAAGGATATTGAACATTTAAATTTAGCCTACTGGATGACTAACCAAGACAGAATCACTGTTCCTACACAATACAGGTACAGCAGATCCCCATTATTGTTTGGGGCACTTTTAAATGTGCCTTTAGAGGCCATGTAATTCAATCTTTAAAACAAAAACTAACTACAGAAAGATAGTAACAAACACTGTAATACAGAGACACACAATACGTTAGAGGAAAAACAAAAAGAAATGGAGGAACTTATTCAAGAAAGATCAACTGTAATCTATTATTTTAAAAAAATATGGGTGAAAATGCACCAAATAATATTTTTTATTTCCAACGTAGAAATGCTATCAAAAATTATTTACAGAAACTTGTTAACAAATGACAGATTCATCCATGATTCACGAAACAATTTTACATTTTTTTTGAAAGAGGAAGCAAAAGTACTTTAAGCATGTTTTCATTTCAGTCTCCTCCATCTCCACTAACTGAAGTTCATTTGTACGGTTCTTCTTCTTCTTCTATTAATACTGTAAAAAGAGGGGGAAATAATAGCTATTGTTGGCTGACTAATCACCATGGCAACAGTAGTGTGAACATACTGTACAGTATGAAGGACTTTGAAGTATGTAGTCAGTCAAGCATTGAGGAATGAGCATATAACCCCTTAAATTGATCTGTTCTAGAGACGTGTTCAGGTCAGGCCTGAGTTATGTGTGAGTAACAGAGGTTTCACCCTCTCTCTCTCTCTCCCCCTCCCTCACTCCCTCCCTCACTCCCTCCCTCCCTCCCTCCCTCTCTCTCTCTCTCTCTCTCTCTCTCTCTCTCCCTCTCCCTCTCCCTCTCCCTCTCTCTCTCTCTCTCTCTCTCTCTCTCTCTTTGTGTAGGTCGACATCTGGTCATAGGAGAAAGAGGAGATACAGGTGGGTATGCAGATAAATATGGCACATTGTGCACATCACATATGTAGCCTTACATTCAGGGAGACTCTGTGAATGTAACTAGGCTAATGCTTGCTTGTTACATTGCACATACAGTGCCTTCAGAAAGTATTCATACCCCTTGACTTATTCCACAGCCTGAATTCAAAATGGATTACATAAACAAAATTGTATTTATAATTTATTGAAAATGGAAAAACAGGAATATCTAAATCACTTGCTTTGAAACTCCAAATTGAGTTCAGGTGCATCCAATGTTCTTTTGATCATCCTTGAGATGTCACTACAACTTGATTGGAGTCCACCTGTGGCCAATTCAATTGTTTGGACATGATTTAGAATGAAACACACCAGTCCATCTATATGAGGTCCCACCAGTTGACCGTGTATGTCAGAGCTGAAACTATTCCATGAAGTCCAAGGAACTGTCTGTAGATCACAGAGATATAATTGTGATGAGGCATATATCTGGGGAAGGTTCTAAAACAGTTTATAGAGTGTTGAAAATGTCCATATGCACAGTGGTCTCCATCATTAGGAAATGGAAAAACACTATCCAGAGCTATCCAGACTCCGTCCAACAAAACTGAGCAACCGGACAAGAAGGACCTTGGTCAGGGAGGTGACCAAGACCCCATTGAACACTCTGACAGAACTACAGAGTTCCTTGGCTGAGATGGAGAACCTGCCTCAGTCTCTACAGCACTTGACCAATCTGGGCTTTATGGGAGAGTGGCCAGACGGAAGCCACTCCTGAGAAAAGAGGCATATGACATCACACCTGGAGTTTGCAATAAAAAGGCATGTGAAAGACTGAGATCATAAGGTTCAGTGATCTGATGAAAACAAAAATCTAACTCTTTGGTCTGAGAAAACCAGGCACAGCTCATCACCTGTGTAATACCATCCCTACCGTGAAGCATGGTGGTGGCAGCATCATGCTATGGGGATGCTTTTCAGCGACAGGGACTGAAATACTGGTAAGGATAGAGGGAACAATGAATGGAGCCAAATACATGCAAACCCTTGATGGGAAAAGGAGAGCCTTACACTATAATTGAATAACCAACGTAAGACAGCTTTTTCAAGTGTTTACTCCGCTAGCCAGAACCTCGCCTAACCAGGTGTGCATTTCTTTAGCTTCCAAATCCTTGATGAGAAAGTGCAAAGAACCTTAGACTGGGGGTGAAGATTTATGTTCCAACAGGACAATGACCCAAAGCATACAGCCAAAACAATGCTGGAATGTGAAAGTCCTTGAGTGGCCAAGCCAAAGCCCAGACTTGAATCCTGTTGAAAATCTGTGGAAAGACTTGAAGATTGCTCTTCACTGCCACTTCCCATCTAATTTAACAGAGCTTGAGAAAATCTGCAGATGTGCAAAGCTGATACAGACATACCCAAGACGACATAAAGCTGTAATCACCGCCAAAGATGTTTCTACAAAGTATTGACTCAGGGGTGGGAATACTTATGTAAATGAAATAGTTCTGTATTTAATTATCAATACATTTGCAAATTGGGTATTGTGTGTAGATACGTGAGAGAAAAAAAAAGGATTTCATCCATTTTGAATTCATGTTGTAATACAACAAAATGTGTAAAAAGTCGACGGTTAATGAATACTTTTCCGAAGGCGCTGTACCGTTTTAACCTGCTTAATGAAAAAACACCAATCTGTTTCCCTTTACAGATCGGCTAGCCCAAAGAACAAACAGAAAGACAAGAACAAAACCAGAAAGAGGTAAGGATCCCTCTTTTCTTTATATATAATCCAACCTACAATAATGGACACGTCTGACTGTTAGATGTTCTGTAGACTTAACCCCTTACACTCACGGAAATAGGTCTATATGGATAGGGCCCAATTGAAATGTTTCTAACAGAAGAACCATAAAAAGCATGTCCACGACCATGGTTAAGAAAACACTATGGACATTATGGGGAAATGATCAGACCAAAAGGACTGACCAAAAGGTCACATCCGTTCACCTGACACAAGACTGAATACAAAACATTACACTGTTGATTTGATGTGCATTTTACATTTACTGTGCTTTTCACAACATTTTGACAATAACGAAATGTGAAAATACTTTGGATACATTCAGTAACATAATAAGAATATTCAATGAAATGTTGAAGTAGGTGCAATATAATACAAAACTATGACAAGGGTTTCAGTGAGAGGTCTAACTGGTGTTGCTAAGTGACCAAACACCTCTCCAAACTGTGGGTTTCAGTGAGAGGTCTAACTGGTGTTGCTAAGTGACCAAACACCTCTCCAAACTGTGGGTTTGAGTTAGATCTCTAACTGGTGTTGCTAAGTGACCAAACACCTCTCCAAACTGTGGGTTTCAGTGACCGGTCTAACTGGTGTTGCTAAGTGGTCAAACACCTCTCCAAACTGTGGGTTTGAGTTAGATCTCTAACTGGTGTTGCTAAGTGACCAAACACCTCTCCAAACTGTGGGTTTCAGTGAGAGGTCTAACTGGTGTTGCTAAGTGACCAAACACCTCTCCAAACTGTGGGTTTGAGTGAGAGGTCTAACTGGTGTTGCTAAGTGACCAAACACCTCTCCAAACTGTGGGTTTGAGTGAGAGCTCTAACTGGTGTTGCTAAGTGGTCAAACACCTCTCCAAACTGTGGGTTTGAGTTAGATCTCTAACTGGTGTTGCTAAGTGACCAAACACCTCTCCAAACTGTGGGTTTGAGTGAGAGGTCTAACTGGTGTTGCTAAGTGACCAAACACCTCTCCAAACTGTGGGTTTGAGTGAGAGCTCTAACTGGTGTTGCTAAGTGGTCAAACACCTCTCCAAACTGTGGGTTTGAGTTAGATCTGTAACTGGTGTTGCTAAGTGACCAAACACCTCTCCAAACTGTGGGTTTGAGTTAGATCTCTAACTGGTGTTGCTAAGTGACCAAACACCTCTCCAAACTGTGGGTTTGAGTTAGATCTCTAACTGGTGTTGCTAAGTGACCAAACACCTCTCCAAACTGTGGGTTTGAGTTAGAACTCTAACTGGTGTTGCTAAGTGACCAAACACCTCTCCAAACTGCATATTTCTTAAGTCATTTCAATGCACTTGATTATAAAAAAATATATATTTTGACAAGGAAGAAATTTGCGAACTAGGTCTCTTTTCCAAATGTGCCCTGTATGATACAACATAAAAATACACATTATACACAGCATATACAGTACCAGTCAAACGTTTGGACACACCTACTCATTCAAGGGTTTTATTTATTTTTTACTATTTTCTACATTGTAGAATAATAGTGAAGAAATCAAATCTATGAAATAACACATATGGAATCATGTAGTATCCAAAAAAGTGTTAAACAAATCAGAATATATTTCACATTCTTCAAATTAGCCACCCTTTGCCTTGATGACAGCTTTGCGTACTCTTGGCATTCTCTCAACCAGCTTCCCCTGGAATGCTTTTCCAGCAGTCTTGAAGGAGTTCCCACGTGTTGGCTGCTTTTCGTTCACTCTGCAGTCCAACTCATCCCAAACCACCTCATTTGGGTTGAGGTCGGGTGATTGTGGAGGCCAGGTCATCTGATGCAGCACTCAATAACTCTCCTTCATGGTCAAATAGCCCTTACACAGCCTGGAGGTGTGTTGGGTCATTGTCCTGTTGAAAAACAAATTATAGTCCCACTAAGCGCAAACCAGATGGGATGGCATTCTGCAGCGATTCCGCATATCATCCGCATATAGATGAAGTTTATAATTATTTACAGATTGACCAATGGTGTTTATATAAATAGTGAAGAGAACAGATCCCAAAATGGAAATGGACCTTTATTCACGTCAACAAACTCGGACTTAACCCCATCCAGTCACGATGGCCAACTTATTTAGTAAAATAACATGATCAACAGAATCAAAAGCTTTCGACAGGTCCACAAACAAATCAATACAATTCATTTGAGTGTCTAAAGCGTTGACAAGATCATTAACAACTAACGTGGTTGCTATAATAGTGCTATGACCATGTGACTCAAGGAAAGAGCCTTCAACTATACGTTTTTTTTTACCTCTCCTAGCTTTGTCACTGAGGAACTGAAGGAAGCACCCTTGTAATTTTTTGTTTGGAACACAGCACAGCCCCCCGCACCATTACACAATTACTGTTGTTGTTTAGGCAATCCAAAAACGGTCCATTATAAATCACAATCTGGTTCAAATGGGCATCACTTGAAAGCTTCTTCTATTGCCAACATGGCTAGCTATTGCCAACATGGCTAGCTACTGCCACCATGGCTAGCTACTGCCAACATGGCTAGCTAAGTTCTGTAATGTGATCTTGCAGTGTTAGTCTTTGTATTTTGGGCATAGAATGGAGTCATCATGAATGCATTCAAGAGTGTGTTCTGTGGCACATTTTATTCACAATACGACAAAAAATAGACGCATGTCATCTTTGTAACGGTGGCTCGAACATAGCGATCAAAAACATTGATACTGTAAATTTACATTTTTATTGTTTTCAAATATGGAAATGTGAAGTGCAGGGTGTGGTTTTCTTGAAGTGACACCAAAGAGGTATTTAGTGTAATCCTAATGGCTCATCTTTCAGAACACATGGACTCCTCTCGATTTGATTTACAGCATTTCTCTCACTCAGACAACAACAAATGTGCAAAAGTTGCCCAATTAGCGGGAGGGATGGGGGCGTAACAGCTGTCGGTTAAAACCCAAACTTGAACGTGATATGTTCTCAGTCTGTTTCGTTAAGCACCGTAACATGCACACAATAATGTAATTATAGACAGATTAATATAATAGAACGATTGCCATAATAATCCTGTTTACATGGACATATCTGAAATCAGGCTACCTGATGGGATTTTTAATAAATGCAGGAAATCGCCAATCAAAATAAACATTCTACCACAGTGACCAGTCTACCACAGTGACCAGTTTACCACAGTGATCATGTTATTTGCGTGTGTGTGTGTGGGTCTGTATATGTGTTTGTGTGTGTGTGTGTGTGTGTGTGTGTGTGTGTGTGTGTGTGTGTGTGTGTGTGTGTGTGTGTGTGTGCGTCTGTCCGAATGTTTGTGTGTGCGTGCGTTTGTGTGTGTCTGTCCAAATGCTTGTGTGCTTGTGTGTGTGTGTGTGTGTGCGCGTCTGTATATATATGTGTGTGTGTGTGTGTATCCAACAGGTCCCCATTAGAGTCCCCCAGTAGGACGTCTCAGCGTAGAGGCAGCTGCTGTAGCTCCCACAGTGCATCACTCTCCTCCGCAGGCCACAGCCCCTCCAAGTCCCCTGGCAGGTAGGGACCCCCCACGGTGGCCCCCAACATACCCCCCCCCCTTAGATACATGCCTTCGTTTTAATCAGACTTCTTTTGGTCTACTGAGGTATCGATAGCTAAGGTTTGCAACAGCTCTGCTAGACATGTGTGATTGTTATAGGGTCAGAAGAAAATATTATGACTGGCTTGAAAATGTTTAAAAGGTTATACACTATACTCTAGAGTCTATAACCGCCTATAGCTGTCAGGTGTCAGTGTGCAGCGGTAGGACGGAGTCAGGCGCAGGACACAGAACGGAGTAAAAGACGTACATTACTCAAAAAGAAACAACAATAATTTCCACGCAGGGAAAAACACACCAGCGCACAGAAGTCTAGAACACTAAACAAAGAACAAACAGGCACAAAACCATATGGGAACCAGAGGGTTAAAATCAAGACAAAACAAATGGAAAAAGAAACGTAGATCGGTGGTAGCTAGAAAGCCGGTGACGTTGACCGCCGAACGCCGCCCGAACAAGGAGACGCACCAACTTTGGCGGAGGTCGTAACAGTACCCCCCCTTGATGCGCGGCTCCAGCAGCGCGCCGACACCGGCCTCGAGGACGACCCGGAGGACGAGGCGCAGGGCGATCCGGGTGGAGACAGTGAAATTCTTGCAGTAAGGAAGGGTCCAGGATGTCCTCCACCGGCACCCAGCATCTCTCCTCCGGACTGTACCCCTCCCACTCCACGAGGTACTGAAGGCCCCTCGCCCGACGCCTTGAGTCCAGGATGGCTCGAACAGCATACGCCGGGGCCCCCTCGATGTCCAGAGAGGGGCGGAGGAACCTCCCGCACCTCAGACTGCTGGAGCGGACCAGCCACCACTGGCCTGAGGAGAGACACAAGGAACGAGGGGTTAATACGGTAATCAGGGGGAAGCTGCAACCTATAACATACCTCGTTCAGTCTCCTCAGGACTTTAAATGGCCCCACAAACCGCGGACCCAGCTTCTGGCAGGGCAGGCGAAGGGGCAGGTTTCGGGTCGAGAGCCAGACCCGGTCCCCCAGTGCATACACCGGTGGCGGTCGGCGCTCGCCTTCTGTCGCCTGATGGCCCGTTGTAGGCGCACATGGGCAGCGTCCCAGGTCTTCTCTGAGCGCCGAAACCATTCATCCACCGCAGGTGCCTCGATCTGGCTCTGATGCCACGGTGCCAGGACCGGCTGATAACCTAGTACACACTGAAACGGAGACAGGTTAGTGGAGGAGTGGTGGAGGGAGTTTTGGGCCATCTCTGCCCAGGGGATGAAAGCCGCCCACTCCCCCGGCCGGTCCTGGCAATAGGACCGCAGAAACCTACCCACATCCTGGTTAACTCTCTCCACCTGCCCATTACTCTCGGGGTGAAACTCTGAGGTCAGGCTGACCGAGACCCCCAGACATTCCATGAACGCCTTCCAGACCCTCGATGTGAACTGGGGACCCCGATCAGACAATATATTCTCAGGCACCCCGTAGTGCCGGAAGACGTGTGTAAACAGGGCCTCCGCAGTCTGTAGGGCTGTAGGGAGACCGGGCAAAGGAAGGAGACGGCAGGACTTAGAAAACCGATCCACAACGACCAGGATTGTGGTGTTTCCTTGTGACGGAGGAAGATCCGTCACGAAATCCACCGATAGGTGTGACCACGGCCGTTGTGGAACGAGTAGGGGTTGTAATTTCCCTCTGGGCAGGTGTCTAGGTGCCTTGCACTGGGCGCACACCAAGCAGGAGGAAACATAAACCCTCACGTCCTTAGCTAAAGTGGGCCACCAGTACCTCCCACTAAGGCAATGCACCGTCTGACCGATGCCAGGATGACCAGAGGGTGGGCCCAACAGATCAATTGATCGCGGACATCAGACGGAACGTACAGACGCCCAACTGGACACTGGGTGGGAGTGGGCTCTGTACGTAACGCCCGCTCCATGTCCGCGTCCACCTCCCATACCACCGGTGCCACCAGGCAAGAAGCCGGAAGTATGGGAGTGGGATCCGTGGACTGCTCCTCTGTGTCATACATCCGGGACAGTGCATCTGCCTTAGCTTCTGGGAACCTGGTCTGTAGGATAGGGTGAAAACAAAACGTGTGAAAAACATGGCCCACCTTGCCTAGCGAGGGTTCAGTCTCCTCGCCGCCCGGATGTACTCCAGATTGCGGTGGTCAGTCAAAATGAGGAAAGGGTGTTTAGCCTCAAGCCCTCAAGCCAAAGCCTCCACGCCTTCAGAGCCTTGACAACAGCCAACAGCTCCCGGTCCCCCACATCATAGTTTCACTCCACCGGACTGAGCTTCTTCGAAAAGAAAGCACAGCGGCGGAGCTTTGGTGGCGTACCCGAGCGCTGAGACAGCACAGCTCCTATCCCAGCCTCAGACGCGTCCACCTCTACTATGAATGCCAAGGAGGGATCAGGATGAGCCAGGACGGGAGCCGAGGTAAACAGAGCCTTCAGGTGACCAAAAGCCCTGTCCGCCCCAGCTGACCACTGCAGTCGCACCGGTCCCCCCTTCAGCAAGGAGGTAATGGGAGCCGCTACCTGACCAAAGCCCCGGATAAACCTCCGGTAGTAGTTGGCAAACCCTAAAAACCGCTGCACCTCCTTTACTGTGGTTGGAGTCGGCCAATTACGCACGGCTGAAATGCGGTCACTCTCCATCTCCACCCCTGACATGGACAGGCGGTACCCTAGGAAGGAGGCGGACTGTTGGAAGAACAGACATTTCTCAGCCTTAACATACAGGTCATGCTCCAACAGACGACCAAGCACCTTGCGCACCAGGGACACATGCTCGGCGCGTGTAGCGGAGTATATTAGAATGTCATCTATATACACCACTACACCCTGCCTATGCAGGTCCCTGAAAATCTCGTCTACAAATGATTGGAAGACTGATGGAGCATTCATCAACCCGTACGGCATGACGAGGTACTAAATGCCAAGGTGGTACTAAATACCGTCTTCCACTCATCTCCCTCCCAGATACGCACCAGGTTGTAAGCGCTCCTGAGATCCAATTTGGTTAAGAAGCGTGTCCCGTGCAATGACTCTGTCACACTGGCTATGAGCGGCAGCGGGTAACTGTATTTCACCGTGATCTGATTTGTACCTCTATAGTCAATGCACGGGCGTAAACCTCCATCCTTCTTCTTCACAAAAAAGAAACTCGAGGAGGCAGGTGAAGTGGAAGGCTGAATGTATCCCTGTCCCAGAGATTCGGAGACATATGTTTCCATAGCCGTCGTCTCCTCCTGTGACAGAGGATACACGTGACTCCTGGGAAGTGCTGCGTCTACCAGGAGATTTATCGCGCAATCCCCCCGTCGATGGGGTGGTAGTTGAGTCGCCTTCTTTTTATAGAAGGCGAGAGCCAAATCGGCATATTCAGGGGAGATGTGCATGGTGGAGACCTGGTTTGGACTCTCCACCGTAGTTGCACCTATGGAAACACCTACACACCTCCCTGAGCACTGACGTGACCATCCCTTAAGAGCCCTCTGTTGCCACGAAATAGTGGGGTCATGATAGGCCAACCAGGGAAGCCCCAACACCACAGGAAACACAGGAGAATCGATCAGGAAGAGACTAATTCTCTCCTCATGACCCTCCTGCGTTATCATACATAGTGGAGCTGTGACCTCCCTAATCAGGCCTGACCCTAAAGAACGACTATCTAAGGCATGTACAGGGAAGGGCACATCAACAGGAACAATAGGGATCCCTAATCTAAGTGCAAATGAACGGTCAATAAAGTTCCCAGCTGCGCCTGAATCTACTAGCGCCTTATGCTGGGAAATTCTATACATACACACATGTGCACAACAGGGAGCTCTGGGTGAGTCGGGTGCCTACTCACCTGGGATGATCCACCAGTGCCCTGCCTGCTGCCTCGACTCCCTGGGGAACCTCCCCAGCACCGACCAGCAGTGTGCCCTCTGCGGCCACAGGTGGTGCAGGAAATGGGCCCCTCCGGTCACCCTTAGAGCAGCACCTCCGAGTTCCGTAGGTGTAGGATCGGAGGTGCTGGGGGATGGAATGGACGGACCGCGATCCGGACGTCCACGGGTGGCCAACAGGTTATCCAGCCGGATGGATAAATCCACCAGCTGGTCGAGGGTAAGGGTGGTGTCCCTGCATGCCAGCTCCCGACGAACGTCCTCACGTAGACTGCACCGGTAATGGTCGATCAGGGCCCTCTCATTCCATCCCGCGCTGGCAGCCAGGGGCCTGAAGTCCAGTGCGAAGTCCTGTACGCTCCTCATCCCCTGTCTGAGATGGAACAAGCGTTCCCCCGCCGCTCTCCTCTCAGGTGGATGATCGAAGACCGCCCGGAAGCGGCGGGTGAAATCCTCATAGCGGACCAACGCTGCGTCTATTCCTCCCCATTCGGTGAAGTTGATAGGGGGAAAAACCCCTCTCTCCCATCGCTCCATGGTGTGCAGCACGTAATCCATGGCTGTGCCAAGATTTTGGAGCATCGTCATGTGCTGCTGGACGTGCTCCTTCACTGGTAACGGAGGACTGGGTGCACCTGCTGACTCCATATGAGGTACGTGTTTCTGTCGGGTGTCAGTGTGCAGCGGTAGGACGGAGTCAGGCGCAGGACACAGAACTGAGTAAAAGACGTACTTTACTCGAAAAGAAACAACAATAATTTCCACATAGGGATAAACACACCAGCACACAGAAGTCTAGAACACTAAACAAAGAACAAACAGGCACAAAACCATGTGGGAACCAGAGGGTTAAAATCAAGACAAAACAAATGGAAAAAGAAACGTAGATCGGTGGTAGCTAGAAAGCCGGTGACGTCGACCGCCGAACGCCGCCCGAACAAGGAGAGGCACCAACTTCGGCGGAAGTCGTGACAATCGCTAGTACAAAATACAGTACCAGTCAAACGTTTGGACACACCTACTCATTCAAAGGTTTTTCTTTATTTTTACTATTTACTATTATTTTTACTATTTTACTATTCACAAAACTGTGAAATAACACATATGGAATCATGTAGTATCCCCAAAAAAGTGGTAAACAAATGAAAATATATTTTATATTTGAGATTATTCAAAGTAGCCACCCATTGCCTTGATGATAGCTTTGCACACTCTTGGCATTCTCTCAACCAGCTTCATGAGGTTTAATAATCAACCAGCTTCAATTAACCAGCTTCAATTAACCAGCTTCAATTTCAATTAACAGGTGTGCCGTCTTAATTTCTTTCCTTCTTAATGTGTTTAAGCCAATCAGTTGTGATGTTACAAAGGTAGGGGTGGTATACAGAAGACAGCCCTATTTGGTAAAAGACCAAGTCCATATTATGGCAAGAGCAGCTCAAATAAGCAAAGAGAAATAACAGACCATCATTACTTTAAGATATGAAGGACAGTCAATTCGGAAGATTTCTTAAAATGCAGTCGCAAAAACCATCAAGCGCTATGTTGAAATTGGCTCTCATGAGGACCGCCACAGGAAAGGAAGACCCAGAGTTACCTCTGCTGCAGAGGATAAGTTCATTAGAGTTACCAGCCTCAGAAATTGCAGCCCAAATAAATGCTTCACAGAGTTCAAGTAACAGACACATCTCAACATCAACTATTCAGAGGAGACTGTGTGAATCAGGCCTTCGTGGTTGAATTGCTGCAAAGAAACCACTACTAAAGGAAACCAATAATACGAAGAGACTTGCTTGGGCCAAGAAACACAAGCAATGGATATTAGACCAGTAGAAATCTGTCCTTTGGTCTGATGTGTCCAAATTTGAGATTTTTGGTTCCAACCACTGTCTTTGTGAGACAGAGTAGGTGAATGGATGATCTCCGCATGTGTGGTTCCCACTGTGAAGCATGGAGGAGGAGGTGTGATGGTGGGGGGGTGCTTTGCTGGTGACACTGTCAGTGATTTATTTAAAATTCAAGGCACACTTAACCAGCATGGCTACCACAGCATTCTGCAGTGATACGGCATCCCATCTGGTTTGCGCTTAGTGGGACTATCAGTTTTGTAAGGGCTATTTGACCAAGAAGAAGAGTGATGGAGTGCTGCATCAGATGACCTGGCCTCCACAATCACCCGACCTTAACCCGATTGAGATGGTTTGGGATGAGTTGGACCGCAGAGGGAAGGAAAAGCAGCCAACAAGTGCTCAGCATTTGTGGGAACTCTTTCAAGACTGTTGGAAAAGCATTCCAGGGGAAGCTGGTTGAGAGAATGCCAAAAGGGTGGCTACTTTGAAGAATCTCAAAAATGACATTTATTTTGATTTGTTTAACACTTTTTTGTTTGATGTCTTCACTATTATTCTACAATGTAGAAAATAGTAAAAATAAAGAAAAATCCTTGAATGAGTAGGTGTGTCCAAACTTTTGACTGGTACTGTGCTCTTGACTCTAAGTCATTTCAGCAGGTTTGTTCAGTAGTCTTTACAGTTTGTACTGTACTATTTATTAAAGGTCCAATGCAGCCATTTTTATCTTAATATCAAATCATTTCTGGGTAACAATTAAGTATCTTCATGTGATTGGTTTCTATTAAAATGTAAAAAAAAGAAACTAAAAGCTTCTTATCAAAGAGCAATTTCTCAAACAAGAATTTTGCTACGACTGTCTGGGAGTGGTCTGATTGGGGAGGGAAAACTGAAATGAGCTGTTATTGGCAGAGAGGTTTAGGACTCTCTTTCTTATTGGTCTATTACCCAATTTAACGCCTGGTGTCACCAGGCAAGCCAAAACTCCATCCCACCAAAACAGGCTGAAATTCCAGGCCGTTTTTTCAAACAGCTCTTACATTAAAAGGGCATTTTCATAATTTTGACAATTTCACAATAATATTTCAACCTCACAGTGTTGAAGTATATGTATATATATATATGACAGGGAAATCACGTTTTTGACTGCACTGGGCCTTTAAACCTGTACTGTACTGTACAATATTATAGCATTGCGGCTGGTTTGTTCAGTACTCCTGTCTGTCTGTCTTTCCAGGCCCAACTCCAAGCACAAGACAGAAGGACACAAGGCCTGTGTGAGCCCGTCCCCTTCTCCGTCCCCCGGTCCTGACGGTCCCGTCACGTGGCACAACGGGCACCACCACCGTGACCGCGCCCGCAACGGCAAGGAGGGCAGACTCAACCACAGCCACACGGCCGAGGGAGACATGGAGCAAGATGTACGTAGTCTCCTCTATCTCACCCTCCCCTCCCCCTCCCTAATGCCCTACCTTCTAAACTACACTCACACGTAGGAATAACTACACACAGGAATAACTACACACAGGAATAAGTAATCACAGGAATAACTAAACAGAAGAATAAGTAATCACAGGAATAACTAAACAGAAGAATAAGTAATCACAGGAATAGCTAAACAGAAGAATAAGTAATCACAGGAATAACTAAACAGAAGAATAAGTAATCACAGGAATAACTAAACAGAAGAATAAGTAATCACAGGAATAACTAAACAGAAGAATAAGTAATCACAGGAATAGCTAAACAGAAGAATAAGTAATCACAGGAATAGCTAAACAGAAGAATAAGTAATCACAGGAATAGCTAAACAGAAGAATAAGTAATCACAGGAATAGCAAAACAGAAGAATAAGTAATCACAGGAATAACTAAAAGATGAGTCAATCTATATTAGTACTAAATAAAGAGAGAAGAGATAATGTCACAAACCGACACAAAGTAAGAAGATAAATCATGCTGATAGGAGAGGGAGACAGTGTAGAGGATGGATACCATGTTACTAGGAGAGGGAGACAGTGTAGAGGATGGATACCATGTTACTAGGAGAGGGAGACAGTGTGGAGGATAGATACCATGTTACTAGGAGAGGGAGACAGTGTAGAGGATGGATACCATGTTACTAGGACAGGGAGACAGTGTGGAGGATAGATACCATGTTACTAGGACAGGGAGACAGTGTGGAGGATAGATACCATGTTACTAGGAGAGGGAGACAGTGTGGAGGATGGATACCATGTTACTAGGACAGGGAGACAGTGTGGAGGATAGATACCATGTTACTAGGACAGGGAGACAGTGTGGAGGATAGATACCATGTTACTAGGAGAGGGAGACAGTGTGGAGGATAGATACCATGTTACTAGGAGAGGGAGACAGTGTAGAGGATGGATACCATGTCACTAGGACAGGGAGACAGTGTGGAGGATAGATACCATGTTACTAGGACAGGGAGACAGTGTGGAGGATAGATACCATGTTACTAGGAGAGGGAGACAGTGTGGAGGATGGATACCATGTTACTAGGAGAGGGAGACAGTGTGGAGGATAGATACCATGTCGATAGGAGAGGGAGACAGTGTAGAGGATGGATACCATGTTACTAGGAGAGGGAGACAGTGTGGAGGATAGATACCATGTTACTAGGACAGGGAGACAGTGTGGAGGATAGATACCATGTTACTAGGACAGGGAGACAGTGTGGAGGATGGATACCATGTTACTAGGAGAGTGAGACAGTGTGGAGGATAGATACCATGTTACTAGGAGAGGGAGACAGTGTGCAGGATGGATACCATGTTACTAGGACAGGGAGACAGTGTGGAGGATGGATACCATGTTACTAGGAGAGGGAGACAGTGTAGAGGATAGATACCATGTCGATAGGAGAGGGAGACAGTGTGGAGGATAGATACCATGTCGATAGGAGAGGGAGACAGTGTAGAGGATAGATACCATGTCGATAGGAGAGGGAGACAGTGTGGAGGATAGATACCATGTTACTAGGAGAGGGAGACAGTGTGGAGGATAGATACCATGTTACTAGGAGAGGGAGACAGTGTAGAGGATAGATACCATGTTACTAGGACAGGGAGACAGTGTGGAGGATAGATACCATGTTACTAGGACAGGGAGACAGTGTGGAGGATAGATACCATGTTACTAGGACAGGGAGACAGTGTAGAGGATAGATACCATGTTACTAGGAGAGGGAGACAGTGTGGAGGATAGATACCATGTTACTAGGAGAGGGAGACAGTGTAGAGGATAGATACCATGTTACTAGGACAGGGAGACAGTGTGGAGGATAGATACCATGTTACTAGGACAGGGAGACAGTGTGGAGGATAGATACCATGTTACTAGGACAGGGAGACAGTGTGGAGGATAGATACCATGTTACTAGGAGAGGGAGACAGTGTGGAGGATAGATACCATGTTACTAGGAGAGGGAGACAGTGTGGAGGATAGATACCATGTTACTAGGAGAGGGAGATAGTGTAGAGGATGGATACCATGTTACTAGGACAGGGAGACAGTGTGGAGGATAGATACCATGTTACTAGGAGAGGGAGACAGTGTGGAGGATGGATACCATGTTACTAGGAGAGGGAGACAGTGTAGAGGATGGATACCATGTTACTAGGAGAGGGAGACAGTGTGGAGGATAGATACCATGTTACTAGGACAGGGAGACAGTGTGGAGGATAGATACCATGTTACTAGGACAGGGAGACAGTGTGGAGGATAGATACCATGTTACTAGGAGAGGGAGACAGTGTGGAGGATAGATACCATGTTACTAGGAGAGGGAGACAGTGTGGAGGATAGATACCATGTTACTAGGAGAGGGAGACAGTGTGGAGGATAGATACCATGTTACTAGGAGAGGGAGACAGTGTGGAGGATGGATACCATGTTACTAGGAGAGGGAGACAGTGTGGAGGATAGATACCATGTTACTAGGACAGGGAGACAGTGTAGAGGATGGATACCATGTTACTAGGAGAGGGAGACAGTGTGGAGGATAGATACCATGTTACTAGGAGAGGGAGACAGTGTAGAGGATGGATACCATGTTACTAGGAGAGGGAGACAGTGTGGAGGATGGATACCATGTTACTAGGACAGGGAGACAGTGTAGAGGATGGATACCATGTTACTAGGAGAGGGAGACAGTGTGGAGGATAGATACCATGTTACTAGGAGAGGGAGACAGTGTGGAGGATAGATACCATGTTACTAGGAGAGGGAGACAGTGTGGATGATAGATACCATGTTACTAGGAGAGGGAGACAGTGTGGAGGATAGATACCATGTTACTAGGACAGGGAGACAGTGTGGAGGATGGATACCATGTTACTAGGAGAGTGAGACAGTGTGGAGGATAGATACCATGTTACTAGGAGAGGGAGACAGTGTGGAGGATAGATACCATGTTACTAGGAGAGGGAGACAGTGTGGAGGATAGATACCATGTTACTAGGACAGGGAGACAGTGTGGAGGATAGATACCATGTTACTAGGAGAGGGAGACAGTGTGGAGGATAGATACCATGTTACTAGGACAGGGAGACAGTGTAGGGGATAGATACCATGTTACTAGGACAGGGAGACAGTGTGGAGGATAGATACCATGTTACTAGGAGAGGGAGACAGTGTGGAGGATAGATACCATGTTACTAGGACAGGGAGACAGTGTGGAGGATAGATACCATGTTACTAGGAGAGGGTTACAGTGTGGAGGATAGATACCATGTTACTAGGAGAGGGAGACAGTGTAGAGGATAGATACCATGTTACTAGGAGAGGGAGACAGTGTGGAGGATAGATACCATGTTACTAGGAGAGGGAGACAGTGTAGAGGATGGATACCATGTTACTAGGAGAGGGAGACAGTGTGGAGGATAGATACCATGTTACTAGGAGAGGGAGACAGTGTGGAGGATAGATACCATGTTACTAGGAGAGGGAGACAGTGTGGAGGATAGATACCATGTACTAGGACAGGGAGAAGGACAGTGTGGAGGATGGATACCATGTTACTAGGAGAGTGAGACAGTGTGGAGGATAGATACCATGTTACTAGGAGAGGGAGACAGTGTGGAGGATAGATACCATGTTACTAGGAGAGGGAGACAGTGTGGAGGATAGATACCATGTTACTAGGAGAGGGAGACAGTGTGGAGGATAGATAACATGTTACTAGGAGAGGGAGACAGTGTGGAGGATAGATACCATGTTACTAGGACAGGGAACAGTGGTGGATGATGGTATCACCATGTTACTAGGGAGAGTGAGACAGTGTGGAGGATAGATACCATGTTACTAAGGAGAGGGAGAGCAGTGTGGAGGATAGATACCATGTTACTAGGAGAGGGAGACAGTGTGGAGGATAGATACCATGTTACTAGGACAGGGAGACAGTGTGGAGGATAAGATACCATGGTTACTAGGAGAGGGAGACAGTGTGGAGGATAGATACCATGTACTAGGACAGGAGACAGTGTAGAGGATAGATACCATGTTACTAGGACAGGGAGACAGTGTGGAGGATAGATACCATGTTACTAGGAGAGGGAGACAGTGTGGAGGATAGATACCATGTTACTAGGACAGGGAGACAGTGTGGAGGATAGATACCATGTTACTAGGAGAGGGAGACAGTGTGGAGGATAGATACCATGTTACTATGAGAGGGAGAACAGTGTAGAGGATAGATACCATGTTTACTAGTAGAGGGAGACCGGGTAGAGGATAGATACCATGTTACTAGGAGAGGGAGACAGTGTGGAGGATAGATCCATGTTACTAGGACAGGGAGACAGTGTGGAGGATAGATACCATGTTACTAGGACAGGTAGACAGTGTGGAGGATAGATACCATGTTACTAGGACAGGGAGACAGTGTGGAGGATAGATACCATGTTACTAGGAGAGGGAGACAGTGTGGAGGATAGATACCATGTTACTAGGACAGGGAGACAGTGTAGAGGATAGATACCATGTTACTAGGACAGGGAGACAGTGTGGAGGATAGATACCATGTTACTAGGAGAGGGAGACAGTGTGGAGGATAGATACCATGTTACTAGGAGAGGGAGACAGTGTGGAGGATAGATACCATGTTACTAGGAGAGGGAGACAGTGTAGAGGATAGATACCATGTTACTAGGAGAGGGAGACAGTGTAGAGGATAGATACCATGTTACTAGGAGAGGGAGACAGTGTAGAGGATGGATACCATGTTACTAGGACAGGGAGACAGTGTGGAGGATAGATACCATGTCGATATGAGAGGGAGACAGTGTAGAGGATGGATACCATGTTACTAGGAGAGGGAGACAGTGTGGAGGATAGATACCATGTTACTAGGACAGGGAGACAGTGTGGAGGATAGATACCATGTTACTAGGAGAGGGAGACAGTGTGGAGGATAGATACCATGTTACTAGGACAGGGAGACAGTGTGGAGGATAGATACCATGTCGATAGGAGAGGGAGACAGTGTAGAGGATGGATACCATGTTACTAGGAGAGGGAGACAGTGTGGAGGATAGATACCATGTTACTAGGACAGGGAGACAGTGTGGAGGATAGATACCATGTTACTAGGAGAGGGAGACAGTGTGGAGAATAGATACCATGTCGATAGGAGAGGGAGACAGTGTGGAGGATAGATACCATGTTACTAGGAGAGGGAGACAGTGTGGAGGATAGATACCATGTTACTAGGACAGGGAGACAGTGTGGAGGATAGATACCATGTTACTAGGAGAGGGAGACAGTGTGGAGGATAGATACCATGTTACTAGGAGAGTGAGACAGTGTGGAGGATAGATACCATGTTAATAGGAGAGGGAGACAGTGTGGAGGATAGACAAAGTGGAGTGAGCTTTCAGGTCGCGCGCCCCTAACAAACAGTACACTAGACTCGACCCTCGTTCTGAACAGGGCTACTTCTTCATTTCTCAAAGGAAAAACGTCAACCAATTTCTAAAGACTGTTGACATTCAGTGGAAGCGATAGGAACTGCAATCAAGTGCCTTAGAAATCTAGATCCACATAGAAAACTTATTGAAAATACTGTCACCTCAAAAAAAATGTTCCTGGATGGTTTGTCCTCGGGGTTTCGCCTGCCAAATAAGTTCTGTTATACTCACAGACATAATTTTAACATTTTTAGAAACTTTAGAGTGTTTTCTATCCAAATCTATCTATATGCATATCCTAGCTTCTTGGCCTGAGTAGCAGGCAGTTTACTTTGGGCACACTTTTCATCCGGACGTGAAAATTCTGCCCCCTATTCCAAACAGATTACTAGGAGAGGGAGACAGTGTGGAGGATAGATACCATGTTACTAGGAGAGGGAGACAGTGTGGAGGATACCATTTGAGTGTAGTTTAGAAGGTAGGGCAGGGATTAGGGAGGGGAGAGGAGGGTGAGATAGAGGAGACTACGTACATCTTGCTCCATGTCTCCCTCGGCCGTGTGGCTGTGGTTGAGTCTGCCTGTCTTGCCGTTGCGGGCGCGGTCACGGTGGTGGTGCCCGTTGTGCCACATGTAGTTATTCCTGGCTTTAGTTATTCCCGTGTTAAATTATTCCCGTGTTTAGTTATTCCTGTGTTTAGTTATTCCTGTGTTTAGTTATTCCTGGCTTTAGTTATTCCTGTGTTTAGTTATTCCTGGCTTTAGTTATTCCTGTGTTTAGTTATTCCCGTGTTTAGTTATTCCTGTGTTTAGTTATTCCCGTGTTTAGTTATTCCTGTGTTTAGTTATTCCCGTGTTTACAGGGTAATTTTTGTTACTCTCTATATCTATCTGTCCACTCTGTCCTGCTCTACATTCTTGCTGCCACTGCTCACCTCTGGCTTTACTTGGATGCTCATACCATCTCAACATTCCTTAGACGTTAACTGATTAGATAGCAGAGGGAGGAGGCGAGGGATGGATGTTTGAATCACACGATACATAATCATGAGTTAACCATCCTCACTGCAATGCCGCACAAACAGATCTGGGACCTGAAGTTTTCTGAGGATAACAGAAAGAAAAAACGAAATACCGACTCACTATGAGCCATTGATCTCTAAACATTTGCATAGCACATGTGCAGTACAATGGTAATATGGAGGTTTAGTATTAGGCTGTGTTCAAAATGGTACCCTATTCCCAATATAGGGCACTACTTCACTTACCAGAGCCCTAAGTATTGCATTATATAAGACATAGGGTTCCATTTGGGACCGAGGCTCAGGCATCCAGGGTTCTCTAATGAGCTGGAAACTATTTGGTTTCTGTCAGGCAGCAAACTCCTGCAGCGCTTCTCACTTCTGAATCTTCTTAGCTAGGGGGAAAAAAACACACAGAAATGTTTTAAAAGGGTTATTTTGCTACAGCTCCCTCAAATGAAACAAATAGGAAAGAGGAGAAGGTTTATGTAAAAAAACGTACTTATTCATAGTTTTCAAGAAGGCCCTGTTTAATTTCTTTGATGTAGTGCAGAGTACGCTCGTTTAGGAATTTAAGGAAACATTTGAGTCAAAAGTTGTCTTTTGATCATGCTGATAGTAATGCTTGATAACAGCCATCAATGATACCATCTGTAGCTGACTAATCTTACAATCAAAGATGGATAGTAAATGTATCAAAGATGCAGTAAGGGCTTTAACGATGCTTTTTCTACATCTGAACTGAACCAACTCTAGCTTTTATTGTCATATGGAAATTCTATGATCTGGCCTGCGGGATTGTGTGGGGATTTTAGCTGAGCCTAATTTATACAATTTCCAATGCTTCTTACTACACGTGATTGATTTAAATTTGGTTACAGGTTCAGCTCTAGTGCCACAGTATACCTCAGACAGTACGGTCATTAGAGTCGGCTAGAACATGGATGGAATTGATCAGAATAGATTGATCGACAGACAGAGAAGTCATTCCCCTTACTGGTACAGTAGCAACAATCATAGACAAAAAAGTTTGTCTAGAATTGCTGTTTTATTTTTTATTGAAGCTAGTCGGACACGTTTTCTAGTTTACTCAGAATAGATTTTGACATTCGGATTCCTCCCTAACTGTCCCTTTGAAAGTGTTTGAAAACGGTACCTGCTTAATTGCGATCTGTCTATAAAACAACACGATGAATGACAGACTGATTAGAATGTTCCGTTAGAAATCTGCCGGTTATAGTCTCAACTGAATCGAACTGCCAGACCTGCTAATAAAACAACAGATGTAATTTAGATCGAAGGCTATAGTCATTACTGTTTCACTTTCACTGCTTGCTAAGCAACTAAATGGGGTGTAGATTAGAAAAGCCTCCAAAAATATTCCTCTTAGAATAATGTATTACAGATGATACTATCTCCTCCGATTTCCTTTCTTCAAGCTTGCTTTTGTTTATGAGAAAGGTCTCACCTGCTCGTTCTCTGTCTCTCTTGTCTCTCTGTCTCTCTGTCTCTCTCTCTCTCTCTCTCTCTCTCTCTCTCTCTCTCACTGCTTGTTTTCATTCATGACTGTTTTATTTTCTGCTTTTAGCTATTTGAATGGTAATTACACCGTGAAATAAATGCCCAATGCTCCTTTTCTGTCTTGTTTATGTAAAAAGCACTCATATGCTTTGGAACTGGACCAAGTAGGTTAACAGGGTATGTGTACTACTAGTTCTTCTTGTCACTACAGTTGCCTTTATAAAGCACAATGTTTTGCTCAGGGATAGTTACCCCCTTCCTCCAGGAGTCTGATAGAGCTCCCAGACACCAGGTGTTCGACGCTCCTCTCTCTCTCTCTCTCTCTTTCTCACTCTCTATTCGCTTCCTGTTTACTGGATCATGTGACCTGTATGTTGTCTCTAGGTGGCAGTATCACTTCTGTCAGACTGTCCCTGATGTTGCAATATATTCTGTATCTCTGTGTTCCATGTCACTGGGGGTTGGCAAGGGGAGTCTCACGAGCCATTGTTGCATATGAGGCTCAGTGTTTGGAGATTTGAGCCACCGGGTTGTGTTTAGGTGAAATAATCAAGCATTTGGTTGGCTCAAATCTGTCCACGGTTTTGATCATTTATCCTCTAGCATCAGCCTTAAACAGGTTTTCTGTTCATGAGACCTCACTTGTTAATCTCCGCATACAGAGGAATTATTATCTCTCCCTCTTGCTGAAAATTAATCAGCGTTCAGACTCCTTGTGTATTTGGGAGGATGCTCGCTCAAAATGTTTCATTTTGGATGCCAAACCTTTCTGAGAGATTCAACATAAGTTAGTGTAGTAATACTGTGGTTAGCGTACATCAGCAGTCCCTTCAATCTCTGCTTCTCAGGTTGTCCTTCTGTTTCTGTCTGTAGTTTTCTTGTCCAGGGTAAATATATATCTTGCTAAAATATAAAAACAAGTGATACAATGTTGAAACTAAACACACACAGCATTTAGTAACATTGGTATTTTAAAGGGACCCAAAGCCATTTTGAATATGAGCGCTATATTTCTTTTCCCCATGTATTGATATGAACATGTTCAGTGCCACCCTCCCCAAGGCTCACTGTACTGCATTGCTGAGTCCAAAAGGAAATCTTTTGAAGTGAAAGAGGCCACTGTGTACTTTCTGAGCTGGTTTTCATAAAACCACAATGTTCTCTTGTTGAAGAATATCTCTTCAAAATGTGACTGGGGTCCCTTTTTAAATGTACGTACTCTACTAGTTGTCCATCCTAGCGGTGACTGCCCTGCTCTGAGCCTCCCTCCTTCCTACTCTCCTCCCCTCTATCTGTCCTTCCGTGTTGTGTGTGTGTGTGTGTGTGTGTGTGTGTGTGTGTGTGTGTGACACATCTTTCTTGCCCTCTTGTCCTGGCATGTTCTTCTTATCCCTTCTTCTCTTGTCAGCTCTGCATGCCCATCTCTCCATCCCTCCTTCCTTACTTCCCTCAAGTAATTCTATCTAAATAACTGATTTCATTTTGTTTCATGATTAACTCTGTTTACTTACCCAACCTTTACCCACCTCTCCCTTTTCATACTAACACGGCTGCATTTGAACAAGCCAAAAAGACAACAAATCATTGTAGTTTCTAGATACATTTTTAATTTTTTTATTTAAAGTATTGGTTTGTTTGTCCATTTTCTTTTGTATTTTTGTTGGTTTGTTTGTTTACCTTCTCCTTCTTAGTCTCTAGAAGAAGTTCGTAGCATTGATACTAAAAGAGGTTCATTGTCTTTTTCCCATTTCGCTGCGGAGAACATTCCTTTCTCCTGTTTTCTGTTTCTTGTCCTGTTTTTGTTGATATTGCAAACGTGTCACTGATTGAAATGGAAGGTAGGTAACGCTCTGCCTTGGCACGTGGTCTTTCTTTATGCAGATATGTCAGAAGTACCCTCTAGCTTGACGTCAATGTTTCTCTCTCTGTCTCCCCCCTCTCTCTGTCTACCCCCTCTCTCTCCTCCCCTCTCTCTCTCCCCCCCTCTCTCTCTCCCCCCTCTCCCTCTCTCTTCTCCCTCTCTCTTCTCCCCCTCTCTCTCCCTCTCTCTCCCCCCTCTCCCTCTCTCTCCCCCTCTCCCTCTCTCTCCCCCCTCTCCCTCTGTCTCCCCCTCTCCCTCTCCTCTCGCTCTCTCTCTCTCCCCCCCTCTCTCTCTCTCCCCCCTCTCCCTCTCTCTTCTCCCTCTCTCTTCTCCCCCTCTCTCTCCCTCTCTCTCCCCCTCTCCCTCTCTCTCCCCCCCTCTCTCTCTCTCCCCCCTCTCCCTCTCTCTTCTCCCTCTCTCTTCTCCCCCTCTCTCTCCCTCTCTCTCCCCCTCTCCCTCTCTCTCCCCCCCTCTCCCTCTGTCTCCCCCTCTCCCTCTCCTCTCTCTCTGTCTCTCTCCCTCTCTCTCTCTCCCCCCTCTCCCTCTCTCCCCCCCTCTCCCTCTCTCTCTGTCTCTCTCCCCTCTCTATCTCCCCCTCTCTCTCCCTCTCCCTCTCCTCTCTCTCTGTCTCTCTCCCCCCTCTCCTCTCCCTCTGTCTCCCCTCTCTCTCCCCTCTCTATCTCCCTCTGTATTATCAGGGAACTTTAGCAAGTTATTTTATCTTTCCTTTTATCAGTTATATTTTGCTTTTAAGATTTTGATTAGTTAGTTTATTGTTTTTTAAACTTCAATTCTGAATTCAGTCCAATATCCTGCCCTATTTGAAGCAGGTCCGTTTCTTTCTGTTTGAATTCAGTCCAATATCCTGCCCTATTTGAATCAGGTCCATTTCTTTCTGTTTGAATTCAGTCCAATATCCTGCCCTATTTGAATCAGGTCCATTTCTTTCTGTTTGAATTCAGTCCAATATCCTGCCCTATTTGAAGCAGGTCCATTTCTTTCTGTTTTGGTAGAATGCATTGATTCCTGTTTGTCCAGCATCTCTCCGTTCTCTTGGTGAAAGAGTTGCATTTGTCTTATGATTTGATCATATTTATTTCCTTGATGGCTGTTTCTAAACAACTGCCATCATCTGAGTCAGTGGCTGTGTGTTTTCTTCTATCTCCAGCTTTAGGCTTTAGTTTATTCTGTGGAGAAGGGGTTCTTATTTCTGTTGTTTTTCTATGAAGAGTCACTGTTCAGCTGTCAACGTTTACAGGAGAGTAGATTATTGCATGCAAGAGAACTCCCTTTGTTTTTATATACCTGCTTTGGACCTTTGACTTGCTGATAATGATCTACAGTTGAAGTGGGAAGTTTACATACACCTTAGCCAAATACATTTAAACTCAGTTTTTCACAATTCCTGACATTTAATCCTAGTAATAATTCCCTGTCTTAGGTCAGTTAGGATCACCACTTTATTTTAAGAATGTGAAATGTTAGAATAATAGTAGAGAAATTATTTATTTCAGCTTTTATTTCTTTCATCACATTCCCAGTGGGTCAGAAGTTTACATACACTCAATTAGTATTTGGTAGCATTGCCTTTAAATTGTTTAACTTGGGTCAAACGCCTTCCACAAGCCTCCCATAATAAGTTGGGTGAATTTTGGCCCATTCCTCCTGACAGAGCTGGTGTAACTGAGTCAGGTTTGTAGGCCTCCTTGCTCACACACGCTTTTTCAGTTCTGCCCACACATTTTCTATAGGATTGAGGTTAGGGCTTTGTGATGGCGACTCTAATACCTTGACTTTGTTGCCCTTAAGCCATTTTGCCACAACTTTGGAAGTATGCTTGGGGTCATTGTCCATTTGGAAGACCCATTTGCGACCAAGCTTTAACTTTCTGACAGATGTCTTGAGATGTTGCTTCAATATATCCACATAATTTTCCTCCCTCATGGTGCCATCTATTTTGTGAAGTGTACCAGTCCCTCCTGCAGCAAAGCACCCCCACAACATGATGCTGCCACCCACATGCTTCACGGTTGGGATGGTGTTCTTTGGCTTGCAAGCCTCCCCCTTTTCCTCCAAATATAACGATGGTCATTATGGCCAAACAGTTCTATTTTTGTTTCATCAGACCAGAGGACATTTCTCCAAAAAGTACGATCTTTGTCCCCATGTGCAGTTGCAAACCGTAGTCTGGCTTTTTTTATGGCGGTTTTGGAGCAGTGGCTTCTTCCTTGCTGAGCTGCCTGTCAGGTTATGTCGATATAGGACTCGTTTTACTGTGGATATAGATACTTTTGTACCTGTTTCCTCCAGCATCTTCACCAGGTCCTTTGCTGCTGTTCTGGGATTGATCTGCACTTTTCACACCAAAGTCCATTAATCTCTAGGAGACAGAATGCGTCTCCTTCCTGAGCGGTATGACGGCTGCGTGGTCCCATGGTGCTTATACTTGCGTACTATTGTTTGTACAGATAAATGTGGTACCTTCAGGCATTTGGAAATTGCTCCCAAGGATGAACCAGACTTGTGGAGGTCTACAATTCTTTTTCTGAGGTCTTGGCTGATTTTTGGGGGATTTTCCCATAATGTCAAGCAAAGAGGCACTGAGTTTGAAGGTAGGCCTTGAAATACATCCACAGGTACACCTCCAATTGACTCAAATGACGTCAATTAGCCTATCAGAAGCTTCTAATGACATGACATAATTTTCTGGGATTTTCCAAACTGTTTAAAGGCACAGTCAATTTAATGTATGTAAACTTCTGACCCACTGGAATTGTGATACAGTGAATTATAAGTGAAATAATTTGTCTGTAAACAATTCTTGGAAAGATTACTTGTGTCATGCACAAAGTAGATGTCCTAACCGACTTGCCAAAACTATAGTTTGTTAACAAGAAATTTGTGGAGTGGTTGAAAAACGAGTTTTAATGACTCGTTTTAATGACTATGTAAACTTACGACTTCAACTGTATATATCCCGGAGACACACACACACACACACACACACACACACACACACACACACACACACACACACACACACACACACACACACTCAGCCATGAAATTTCGCCACACAAGCATCTACACACAGACACACAAAACCGTGTGAAGCCCCTTGCCCTGTTTATACTGCTTATTATAGAAAATGCTTGCATCCTAGCTCAGTGTCCTCAACCTACCGTATCTTGCAACATCGCCCCCTTGCTCAAAGGCCTCGTAATGAAGTTGGTCTACCGAACACATTTCTGTTTGAAATGGAGCTGTGATTTTAAGAATAACCTCAATAAATGTCCAGAAGTATTTATTTGCCTATTTGCAGAGGTCCTGTTCTCTCAGAGGACTGTTGCTTTTGCGGCAGGTAACACTTTAACTCTGAGTATAAATTCACAGATTTGTGTCACCTATCCTATTAATAGATAGCATTAAACAGATAACTAAAAGAGATTCGGACAGCAAGCTGTGCATCTCAACAGAGCCAATTAAGATGTCATATGCACAAAAAGTTACAGGGGAAATGCAACCCCACTCTGACCAGAAATGCCTTGGTTTGAACAAACTGTAACCTAACATAGTACCCTGAACTTAACACTCTAGAACCCCTGAACTTAACACTCTGGAACCCCTGAACTTAACACTCTGGAACCCCTGAACTTAATGCTCTGGAACCCCTGAACTTAACACTCTGGAACCCCTGAACTTAACGCTCAGGAACCCCTGAATTTATTGCAATGGTCATTCACACAGAATGTCTACCCTGCCCTCTGGTGGAGTGGGCTGGGAAGGAGAGTGGATGATCTGGGAGATGTACAGTGTCTCCTCTCGGTGTGAGAGGTTCCCTGAACATTGTGGTTGATTCCTTTCTCTTTTGTATTTGATTGAATGTCAGTTGATTTCATTGTCTCATTCCTCACTCTGCCAGGGAAGGGTTTGTGTCTTTTTCTCTTGCATTTTGTGAAATCTAATGATGCACTTATGTTGCCCCACTTTTCCCTTTTCTTCATACCTTACCTACTAAAGGAGGGAATGCCACTTTATTGGTAAGTGGATGTTATCCAAGAGGATGTTAACCAAAAGGTTAAACAAGAGTAACGATAAAAAAAAACAGAAAAAAGAAAATGGGTCGCTGTTCACATCTCAGCAATTGTCTACTCCAGGGAAAAAAACTCCACAAAAAAAAATGATTGAGTAGAAGACGATTTGTTTTTCTGATTTGACTCTATAATTGTGAATCTTTTATTTTGTTCCATTTCTGTGATGTTCCGTCAAGTTGTCTACTCTTTTTTATTTGTTTTGTTTCATATTTAGTTTTTTAACCATTAAACTGGAAGAAGCCCTCTTTTTCTATTCTACAAATCTGTAGCTCTCTACTCTCTACTGTAACTCTCTCTACTGTAACTCTCTCTACTGTAACTCTCTCTACTGTAACTCTCTCTACTGTAACTCTCTTCTCTCTCTACTGTAACTCTCTTCTCTCTACTGTAACTCTCTCCACTGTAACTCTCTCTACTGTAACTCTCTCTACTGTAACTCTCTTCTCTCTCTACTGTAACTCTCTCTACTGTAACTCTCTTCTCTCTCTAATGTAACGCTCTCTACTGTAACTCTCTCTACTGTAACTCTCTCTACTGTAACTCTCTTCTCTCTCTACTGTAACTCTCTTCTCTCTACTGTAACTCTCTCCACTGTAACTCTCTCTACTGTAACTCTCTTCTCTCTCTACTGTAACGCTCTCTACTGTAACTCTCTCTACTGTAACTCTCTACTCTCTCTACTGTAACTCTCTCTACTGTAACTCTCTTCTCTCTCCACTGTAACTCTCTCTACTGTAACTCTCTAGTCTCTCTACTGTAACTCTCTCTACTGTAACTCTCTCTACTGTAACTCTCTTCTCTCTCTACTGTAACTATCTCTACTGTAGCTCTCTCTACTGTAACTCACTTCTCTCTCTACTGTAACTCTCTTCTCTCTCTATTTTAACTCTCTACTGTAATTCTCTCTGCTGTAGCGCTACTATCTTTACTGTAACTCTCTTCTCTCTCTACAGTAACTCTCTCTACTGTAACTCTCTACTCTCTCGACTGTAACTCTACTGTAACTCTCTCTGCTGTAGCTCTAGGGTCCTTACTGTAACACTCTACTCTCTCTACTGTAACTCTCTACTCTCTCTACTGTAGCTCTACTATCTTTACTGTAACTCTCTTCTCTCTCTACTGTAACTCTCTCTACTGTAACTCTCTACTCTCTCTATTGTAACTCTCTACTCTCTCTACTGTAACTCTCTCTACTGTAACTCTCTTCTCTCTCTACTGTAACTCTCTCTACTGTAACTCTCTACTCTCTCTACTGTAACTCTCTACTCTCACTACTGTAACTCTCTACTCTCTCTACTGTAACTCTCTTCTCTCTACTGTAACTCTCTCTACTGTAACTCTCTACTCTCTCTACTGTAACTCTCTACTCTCACTACTGTAACTCTCTACTCTCTCTACTGTAACTCTCTTCTCTCTACTGTAACTATCTCTACTGTAACTCTCTACTCTATACTGTATCTCTCTACTCTCTCTACTGTAACTCTCTACTCTCTCTACTGTAACTCTCTCTACTGTAACTCTCTCTACTGTAACTCTCTACTCTCTCTACTGTAACTTTCTACTCTCACTACTGTAACTCTCTACTCTCTATACTGTATCTCTCTACTCTCTCTACTGTAACTCTCTCTACTGTAACTCTCTCTACTGTAACTCTCTTCTCTCTCTACTGTAACTCTCTACTCTCTCTACTGTAACTCTCTACTCTCACTACTGTAACTCTCTACTCTCTCTACTGTAACTCTCTTCTCTCTACTGTAACTATCTCTACTGTAACTCTCTACTCTATACTGTATCTCTCTACTCTCTCTACTGTAACTCTCTACTCTCTCTACTGTATCTCTCTCTACTGTAACTCTCTACTCTCTCTACTGTAACTCTCTACTCTCTCTACTGTAGCTCTTTCTACTGTCACTATCTCTACTGTATCTCTTTATGCTCTCTACTGTAACTCTCTACTCTCTCTATTGTAGCTCTTTCTACTGTAACTATCTCTAATGTAACTCTCTACTCTCTCTACTGTAACTCTCTACTCTCTCTACTGTAACTCAACACTCTTTCTACTGTAACTATCTCTACTCTAACTCAACACTCTCTCTACTGTAACTATCTCTACTGTAACTCTCTACTCTCTCTACTGTAACTCTCTACTCTCTCTACTGTAGCTCTTTCTACTGTAACTCTCTACTCTCTCTACTGTAACTCTCTACTCTCTCTACTGTAGCTCTTTCTACTGTAACTCTCTACTCTCTCTACTGTAACTCAACACTCTTTATACTGTAACTATCTCTACTGTAACTCAACACTCTCTCTACTGTAACTATCTCTACTGTAACTCTCTACTCTCTCTACTGTAACTCTCTCTACTGTATCTCTTTATGCTCTCTACTGTAACTCTCTACTCTCTCTACTGTAACTCTCTCTACTGTATCTCTTTATGCTCTCTACTGTAACTCTCTACTCTCCTCTCTCTTTTCTTCTCTGTTCTCCTCTCTCTGCTCTTTAACTTTATTTTGTTAATTTGATATTGTTTACCATTCTTCCTCTCCCTCTTCTAGTTTTGTTTTGTTTATTTTTTGGGATTATGATTTCTTCGTCTCATTATGGTTTTGCATGCCAGAGTATTGCATGCGCTGCACCATAGAGGACTGTCTATAAGCCATATCAAGAAAAAACCTAGATCTTTTCTTTTAGATGTTGACCCTCTTTTGGCAAGTACACCGTAGCACTCAAACCCTCCACTGTGACAAACTCTAAGGTCCTTTCTTCCCCTTTTTTTCTGTTTTGTCTTTGGTTATTATTTTTTTTCCGTTTGTTGGTTATCATCTCTCTACAGAAGCTGAGAATGCTGACTGCTGCTACTCTGGGAGCCCAGTCCACCGTGATACTGCCACAACTGAGAGGAGGAGAGAACAAGGCCCACACTGCCCTCTACAGGGCCCCAGGAAGTACTGCTGCCCAGGCTGGAGAGGCCCTACATGGGGAGGACAGGCAGACGACGGGCCTGGGGTCGTCAGGGAGATGGGGAGGTCACAGAGGTCACAGAGTCCAGGGGAAACGCTCCCATTCGCCGACTCACAGCAGTGACTCCGCCCACTCTCAACATAACCTGCATCCTCACAGAGAAAAGAGCTCTCACCAGAAGAAGTAAGCAGAGAGATTGGACCGGCCATACTGACATAACCTTTACCGGTCATTGGCAGAGCCGGATTAATGCAGGGAATTACTGGAGCTTAAACCCATGAGCACCGGCCCATGGGGGGCCCAAGAAACAGCAAAAAAAAAGTAAAAACAAAAACATTTTTAATTACATGATCAGTAGTACCTTGATTGGGTAACCGATTCATAAAAAATCCCCACCAAAAAACTGAATGATAAATAAATGTGACTTGTCAATTGTGTGAGTCAGGGGCTGGGCACAAGTCTATAGGGGGCCCAAGAGGCAAAAAAAACAAACAAAATAATTCCATTATTATGATTTTTTTTTTTTTATTATCCAACCACAATGTTCTAAATACATGAGAGAGCATAATTTAGCCACAGAGTTTCAAAAAAATGACTGTGGATAACATTGTATCAGAAACGCATAGAGGTCATTGCCAAAATAAATGAAACACCAACATGTCTTAAAAGGGTGTTTGGTCCCCACGAGCTGCCAGAACAGCTTCAATACACCTTAGAAAAGATTCTACAAATGGACCTAAACCATGCAAGGAAAATTCACCCCACAGACCATAACATACATAGTTGCAGGAAGGAGGGGTGCTGAGAGTGCTGCAGCACCCCCTAAAAAATATTATTAAACAAATAAATATATATATATAACCAGTGCATTCGGAAAGTATTCAGATCCCTTCCCTTTTTCCACATTTTGTTACGTTACAGCCTTATTCTAAAATTGATTTAAATAAAAAAAATCTCATAAATCTACACACAATACTCCATAATGACAAAGCGAAGAAAAAAAAAAAACACTAATTTATTACAAATAAAAAAACAGAAATACCTTCTTTACATTAGTATTCAAACCCTTTGCTATGAGACTTGAAATTGAGCTCAGGTGCATCCTGTTTCCATTGATTATCCTTGAGATGTTTCTACAACTTGATTGGAGTCCACCTGTGGTGAATTCAATTGAATGATCATCATTTGGAAAGGCACACACCTGTCTATATAAGGTCCCACAGTTGACAGTGCATGTCAGAGCAAAAACCAAGCCACGAGGTCGAATGAATTGTCTGTAGAGCCCCGAGACAGGATTGTGATGAGGCACAGATCTGGGGAAGGGTACCAAAAAATGTATGCAGCATTGAACGTTCCCAAGAATACATTGGCCTCCACCATTCTTAAATGGAAGACGTTTGTAACCAACAAGACTCTTCCTAGAGCTGGCCGCCCGGCCAAATTGAGCCATCAGGGAGAAGGACCTTGGTCAGGGAGGTGACCAGGAACCCGATGGTCACTCTGAAAGAGCTCCAGAGTTCCTCTGTGGATATGGGAGGACTTTCCAGAAGGACAAACATCTCTGGAACACTCCACCACTCCACCAGGCCTTTATGGGGCTCCCGAGTGGCGCAGCGGTCTAAGGCACTGTGTCTCAGTGTTAGAGGCGTCACTTCAGACATCCTGGTTTGAATCCAGGCTGTATCACAACCGGCCGTGATTGGGAGTCCCATAGGGCGGAGGACAATTGGCCCAGCGTCGTCCAGGTTTGTGCAGTGTAGGTCGTCATTGTAAATAAGAATTTGTTCTTAATTGACTTAAATAAAGGTTAAATAATTTTGTATTATTTATTTTTTTAAATGGTAGAGTGGGCCAAACGGAAGCTACTCCTCAGCGACAGGGACTGGGAGACTAGTCAGGTTTGAGGGAAAGATGAACTGAGCAAAGTATAGAGAGATCCTTGATGAAAACCTGCTCCGTAGTGCTCAGGACCTCAGACTGGAGCAAAGGTTTACCTTCCAACAGGACAACATCCCTAAGCAGACAGCCAAGACAACACAAGAGTGGCTTCGGGACATGTTTCTGAATGTCCTTGAGAGGATCTGCAAAGAAGAATGGGAAAAACTCCCCAAATATAGGTGTGCCAAGCTTGTAGCGTCATACCCAAGAAGACTCAACACTAATCGCTGCCAAAGGTGCTTCAACAAAATACTGAGTCAAGGATCTGAATAGTTATGTAAATGTCATATTTCCGTTTTTTTATTTTTAATACATTTGCAAACATTTCTAAAAACCTGTTTTTGCTTTGTCATTATGGGGTATTGTGTGTCGATTGATGAGGACATTTTGTTATTTAATCCATTTTAGAATAAGGATGTAATGTAGCAAAACATGGAAAAGGGGAAGCGGTCTGAATACTTTCCGAATGTCCCATGTGTATGTATATATATATATGTTAGAGTCGGGGGTGCTTTTAAAAATGAGTGGCGCAGCGGTCTAAGGCACTGCATCTCAGTGCTAGAGGTGTCACTACAGACCCAGGTTCGATCCCGGGCTGTATCACAACCGGCTGTGATTGTGAGTCCCATAGGGTGGCGCACAGTTGGCCCAGTATCGTCCAGATTAGGGGAGGGTTTGACCGGCGTAGGCCGTCATTGTAAATTAGAATTTGTTCTTAACTGACTTGCCTCGTAAAATAAAGGTTAAATAAAAAAATTCTAATAAATTAAAGCTACTAAAGGTATCCATCATGACCGCCATCTTTCCTCTGTTACCACCAATCAACTGATACTCATTACCTATCTACCTCCAGGACTAAAGGATCCCACTCATCCAAGCGACACCACCGTGGGGGTCGGGGACAGTCCCATCACCAGAGGCTGTCTGCATCCCCAGGACGACACCACCATGCGTCTGGGTCAGGCACGAAGAAGAGTGAGTCTCGGGGGCGGGGCGGTGTCGGGGTCCGGCAGCGCAGCAGCTCCTGGAGCTCAGGACGGTCCTCATCATGCTCTGCCTCCAGAGAGAGAGGCCCCAGCAAGGCCAAGTCCCTCCACGTCCATGCCAGACAGAACAATTCCAGGTGAGGAAAACCGCCTACGGGAAAGGTTACTTACTAGTGATAGTTAACCTACCACCAAGAAGAAGGGTTACTTACTAGTGATAGTTAACCTACCACCAAGAAGAAGGGTTACTTACTAGTGATAGTTAACCTACCACCAAGAAGAAGGATTACTTTCTAGTCTGTGGATGATAGTTAACCTACCACCAAGAAGAAAGGTTACTTACTAGTGATAGTTAACCTACCACCAAGAAGAAGGGTTACTTACTAGTGATAGTTAACCTACCACCAAGAAGAAGGGTTACTTACTAGTGATAGTTAACCTACCACCAAGAAGAAGGATTACTTTCTAGTCTGTGGATGATAGTTAACCTACCACCAAGAAGAAAGGTTACTTACTAGTGATAGTTAACCTACCACCAAGAAGAAGGGTTACTTACTAGTGATAGTTAACCTACCACCAAGAAGAAGGGTTACTTACTAGTGATAGTTAACCTACCACCAAGAAGAAGGATTACTTTCTAGTCTGTGGATGATAGTTAACCTACCACCAAGAAGAAGGGTTACTTACTAGTGATAGTTAACCTACCACCAAGAAGAAGGGTTACTTACTAGTGATAGTTAACCTACCACCAAGAAGAAGGGTTACTTACTAGTGATAGTTAACCTACCACCAAGAAGAAGGGTTACTTACTAGTGATAGTTAACCTACCACCAAGAAGAAGGATTACTTTCTAGTCTGTGGATGATAGTTAACCTACCACCAAGAAGAAAGGTTACTTACTAGTGATAGTTAACCTACCACCAAGAAGAAGGGTTACTTACTAGTCTGTGGATGATAGTTAACCTACAATGGTTCTTCCTTTGAACGTTGTGGCTTTGCTGCAGCACATTTTGTGAGGTGCCGCAAAATTCTATAGCACGTTATATAAGTGTCAGCCATTGTTGCCAGAATGACGCAATTTACCACAATCTGCCACCATCTACCACAAATGGTCGCGGCATAAGCTCAACACTTTTAAAGGAAGAACCACTGTACCACCAAGAGGAAGGATACTAACTAGTCTATGGATAATAGTTAACCTACCAGGAAGGATACTAACTAGTCTATGGATAATAGTTAACCTACCAGGAAGGATACTAACTAGTCTATGGATAATAGTTAACCTACCAGGAAGGATACTAACTAGTCTATGGATAATAGTTAACCTACCAGGAAGGATACTAACTAGTCTATGGATAATAGTTAACCTACCAGGAAGGATACTAACTAGTCTATGGATAATAGTTAACCTACCAGGAAGGATACTAACTAGTCTATGGATAATAGTTAACCTACCAGGAAGGATACTAACTAGTCTATGGATAATAGTTAACCTACCAGGAAGGATACTAACTAGTCTATGGATAATAGTTAACCTACCAGGAAGGATACTAACTAGTCTATGGATAATAGTTAACCTACCAGGAAGGATACTAACTAGTTTATGGATAATAGTTAACCTACCAGGAAGGATACTAACTAGTCTATGGATAATAGTTAACCTACCAGGAAGGATACTAACTAGTTTATGGATAATAGTTAACCTACCAGGAAGGATACTAACTAGTCTATGGATAATAGTTAACCTACCAGGAAGGATACTAACTAGTCTATGGATAATAGTTAACCTACCAGGAAGGATACTAACTAGTCTATGGATAATAGTTAACCTACCAGGAAGGATACTAACTAGTCTATGGATAATAGTTAACCTACCAGGAAGGATACTAACTAGTCTATGGATAATAGTTAACCTACCAGGAAGGATACTAACTAGTCTATGGATAATAGTTAACCTACCAGGAAGGATACTAACTAGTCTATGGATAATAGTTAACCTACCAGGAAGGATACTAACTAGTCTATGGATAATAGTTAACCTACCAGGAAGGATACTAACTAGTCTATGGATAATAGTTAACCTACCAGGAAGGATACTAACCTCTTGGTTGTAGATCTACTAGAACATGTTGTAGTTTAGTTTAGCTTCCCAGTGATTTCATTTTGACACAAACATTACTTTTTTCATACGTTTGTTTTCTGTCCAGTACATGACAATTTCTGTGTATTTTTTAGTTTTTCCGCTAAGGAGAGAGAGAGTCCTCACCACTCTGACGCTGACCGCGCTCACCGTCGCTCCAGGAGTTACTCTCCCATCAGGAAGAGGAGACGAGATTCTCCCAGCTTCATGGAGGCTCGCAGGATCACCAGGTAACAGACGATCTACAGTATGTAACCATGCTCCCTCAGTGAAAGCAGAATAAAGTTGTAACACTGACATCTATGGGAGAGATTGTTAAGGTTTCTCCCTCAGCTTTTCTTTGGTTTTTCTCAACAATTTGATTGTGAATACTCAGCATAATTACTGTAAATGTGGGGTTATTTTAAGTACATTTGTATGTGTTTTATCCTTAATCAAGTGGAACTGAAAATGTTATATTATTTAAGGTGAAATGTATTTATATCATAGACGTGTACAACCTTTATCACAGACTGGATTTGTCACAGCTGAGCGATGGCACACAGTAGCAATAATATTATTCAATTGTATTTCCTAGAATATGTGTGGAGTCCTTTTCGATAAAATGCTGCTTCTGTCACTCCTCTGTCACTCCTGTACAAAGGAAGATTCCCCTGGAAGCCAAGACAACAGAATGCTGCTGAGCTGCAGGCAAGGTTACTGTGGTAACAGTTGCCGTGCAGCAGGACTCTCCTAGTCCTCCTGACTGAAGTCTGGTGAAGCAGCTAACCAACAGAACAAACTTCCCAAGAGTAACACTGCTCCTTTCCATCGAGTCTCTCTCCTTCTTTCTATCCTCTTTTCCTTTTAGTAAAAGCCACTTGAATAAACTCACACGAGCACTAGAGAAACAGTTAGATGTCCACTAATGTTATAACACAGGGTTTTTGATGGAAGGTGCTATCAAGGTCTTTATTTTAGTCAGTAATGTCTCCCTTTGAACTTGGCCGTTATCCCAAATTGTGAATCTACAGAAATTCCAATGACAATTCTTTTGAGATGATTCCAATGAATACTCATTCAGTAGCAGAAGTACCTTGACAGAGCTGACGTCGTTCCTAGATCGTTAAGTCACCTGATTTGTGGTTGTTGGCTAACCTTCAGATCATTTTCCTGTCCTTTTTTGTTGTTGTGGCTAACAGCGCTTAACTTACCAGCAGCAACCTCTCAAACCTCTCAACTTCTGCAAGAGTCACTTAGGTTGCACCTTGAGGATGTCCACTAATATGGCCATCTCAGCGCTTTTAACCCATTGAACTGTGTGTGTGTGTGTGTGTGTGTGTGTGTGTGTGTGTGTGTGTGTGTGTGTGTGTGTGTGTGTGCAGACGCCTACTAACTAACACATGCATCTGCTCTCTTTCAGCACCTCTCAATCTGACTGTATCACCTAATAACCATAGTAACAACTACAGTAATAAATACAATAATAACTACAGTAACAACCACAGCAATAACTACAGTAATAAATACAACGATAACTACAGTAACAACCACAGTCACAACTACAGTAATAAATACAATAATAACTACAGTATGCCAATTTCTCTGGTTTGCATTTGATGACAGCTGACCAAGTGCCTTATTATTTTTTATTTTTTTTTACCTTTATTAAGATTCAAACATGTTATAGATTTGACGTGGTACAGTACATGGATTATTATTATTATTTTTTTTTTTTAAATACATTTGATATTTAAATTCTGAGAGTATTTAAAAAATGGATTATGTTGCAAAACTTGCCGCATTTCTACTGGACCAAGAGACAAGAAAACACGCTCTCTGGTCAGCTGTCAGTGGGGTGGTTCTCTTCACACTAACTAACTCCTACAAGAGCTTTATGTACTGTCTAATCTCCTATCTTCTCCTCTCCTCAGCGCTCGGAAGCGGCCTATCCCGTACTACCGCCCCAGCCCTTCCTCCTCCAGTTCCATGTCAAGCACCTCCCACTCAGGGAGGAGTCGCAGCCGCAGCTGCAGTCACAGCCACACCAGGAGCCACAGCCGCTCACGCAGCCCCAAGAGCCACAGCCGCTCACGCAGCCCCAGGAGCCACAGCCACTCACGCAGCCCCAGGAGCCACAGTAACTACAGTCGCAGCAGCTATGAAAGCCCCGGCTTCTGATGAGAGAGTGAGAGATAGAGGGGGAGGGAGATAAATCATGTTATGCGTCCCTGATTGGTCCAAACACAGGGTCAGACCTTCTCTGTGTTTTTTTTTTTTACCATCCTCAGTCTCCATCTCTGTATACCAGCGTTAACCCGAGCCTGGATCTGAAATATCGATTTGTCCTCACACAGGCAGTTATTTAAAATAACATTTTTCAGATCATGCTTTTAGAAAAGAATTGATAAAGAACAATTCTGTAAGCACTTTCTCTATATCTTTCTGCATAGCAAAAGTAAACCCCCCAAAAAAATATTCCAGCAATGGGAAACGTCCATGAGTTTGTCGAAGAAGATGAAAAGAAGAGATACAAGTGGAAAAGAAATCAAATCAAATAAAACAGCACTGGGCAATTCTTCCTCCAATGTCATTACATAATTTCCCCAAAGACATATGCTTTATTTTAGGAACCAGAGAGATCAACAGATGCGATAAAGAACAAAAGAAAAGTTGGCTGACGATTTAGCATGCAGAAGGGAACTGATATATCAGGATGTATAGATGATTCTAAACTGTAAGTTCTGGCTTGTAAACTATGCACTGTATATTCTATGTGATTTTTTTTTGAAGAGGCATGTTATTTGATGATGACTTCGCATGATGATGCATTAGAAAGGAGGAAGGCTGCTGCTTGTACCAGAGCGCCCTGCTGCCTGCCACTACAGTACTACAGGTCCCAGGGTGCACCTGTCCCTGCCACTACAGTACTACAGGTCCCAGGGTGCATCTCTCCCTGCCCCCTATTCTGACTTGGGGCACGTTCAGATAGAAGTATGCTATGTAGAACAAACATGGATCTCTGAGATGTAGAATAAGGAATCACGTCGGCTCTATTTGTGGTATTTCTATCTGAAACGATTGCAATCATTTTGGTACTGAACATGTCCCTGACATTCCTGACCTGTAATTACACACAGAGGCAAAAAAAGGGACAAATGTTTGATTATTATGTACTTTTTCTCTCTTCCCTATTCCACTATGTATTATGTTCAGACCTCTTGCCCAATGACCAGTGGCGTGAAGTCACTCTGTAAAGATGCTTCTTCTAAAGATATTTTCTGCAAAAGCATCCATGCAATCATGTGGGGGGGGTCTATCTTTTATCCACAGCTATTTATTCAGTTATTTATTCCAATTATTTATCTATTTCTTGTGTTATTTATTTGTTTATTTATTTGATTATTTATTTGTTTTTGTCTCATCGAATGTTTTTAAAACAATTTGAAGAACCGTGTTGTTGAGATCTTAATATTTAATGGGAGATAGAATTGCTGCATATGTACACATTCTGATCTATGAATATACAGAACGTCAATTGATGTTTTAACCCAAATCCTTTTTATTTGTCATGAAAGCTTCTGCTTCCTTTAAGAAGTGAGTGAGCTGAGCTGGACATAGCTTGTTTCTATGGCGGCCGGGTACCCAATCTCTTACCTGATGCGATTTATAATGCTCGTACACAGGGTTACTTAGAGGGCCTAGTTATAGTCTTAGAGGGGCTGTTAGCTGCAGGGCTCCAAAGCTCCACTTCTACCAACTCCTACTGTCCAAATCATAAACCAGTCCTGGATTGGCTCTCTGCAGACAAAGGTGTGTTGATTGGGCTAGTTTGTTGTCGGTGTTACCAATCACATTGCCCCTGCTGTAAAAGGCTGATCTATCCCTGCTTTTAACCAGAGGTGTCCTGGTAACTGGCTCTGACCTGACATGAGGTCAAAGACAGAGGGTCTGCTCATTTTACAAGCCAGTGGTCACCTAAACTATGTATGAGGCGAATGCCCCTGCTAGCAAAACGAGTGCACCCAGACACAGGTAGTCCCACTAGATGGCCATCATGTTCCCTGTCTCCGTTTACTACTCTGTGCTGATAGGTCCCCAGCTAGCACATAACGTTCTGAAAACCATATGTTTCTTAGAGCTTGGTTAGAGCATGAACGTCCTATGTTTATTTAGCATACAACCTTCCCATAACATTTACTACAGTTTTATAACATTCTTCTGTGGGAATTTCAGTACTTCGACAAAAAAAAACATTTTCTACAGGTTTCTTCATGGTTCTATTTAAAGTCATGTTTTCAGAACCGTTCAGAGAACGTTAAGAAATAACGTTCTTCTTTGGGTATTCCAGTACTTCAGCGTAACGTTTTCTACAGGTTTCCTCTTGGTTCTATTTAAAGTCATGTTCTCAGAACATTAAGAAAACGTTCCATAAAAAAACACCAGAAAACATTAGTAACGTTCAAAGAACGTTGTAAGAATGTTATTTAAAAACATATACATTCCGTTCTCAGCATCAACAAAACTCTCTATCTTGTTCAATGTTTTCAGATGTGTTGGCCGCACTCACTAATTGGCCACCCTTGATCTTAATGAGTGTTTTTTGTCTTTGAACTAGGGTCTGTTTATATAGACTAAAATGAACATCTTTGTTAGAGTTATTTTTTTTAAACATGGCATGCTAGGTCCATCCTGTTGGAGCAGTGGACTAATTCCATGGATAGAGAACAGAAGATCATAGGTTTGAATCTCACTGACACCATGCCACAATAAAAAAAGGAATGTGTTTGCATGATTAATGCCTAGAAAATAAATGTCCATGTGTCCAATCTGTGCTGGGAGTTCATAACAGTTAACTCAAACTAAAATAGCAGTGTTATTAAAAGTCTTATTGAAACATGTTCTCAGAGTGTTATTTAATTACCTTCAAATGTCGTAGAATTTCCGTTCTCGGAATGTTAATTAAAAAAAAACTCCAAGGTTGGCTTTCAGGGGAACCCTGCAACCTAAATATTAGCGTGCCCAGAACAGGCTAGGTTTTCACTTCCAATCTCAGAAAGTAATACAAATGTTTTTGTTTTAACCGTCAGGAATCTTATGGTTTCGTTCCCAGAACGAAGCCATAAAACGTACGTTCCCACAGCTTCCAAGGAACCAAATGTGCTAGCTGGGACAGCTGCTGGTCATGATTCAACCAGAGACCCTGTCTTCCTTCCCATTCGTCAAGCCTCCTGTCATTCATACGGTGTTACTCTCATAATGTAAACATGTTTCGTTATTAAGAGTACAATGCTAAAACCTTTGGATTGTATAAAAGTCACTTAGTTGTAGATTACCAGTTATTATATACAGGACAATAAATATAAACCAATGGAAAATGAGCTACTTGTGTTGTCGTCTTTCGATCGATACTCCTTTTGACATGAAAAAAACAAAAACACGTTGGAACTTAGGTCTATACATTATTCATACCATATGTCCATGTGCTATGTGTACGTGCCACCTGCAGAGGGTGCTAATGTAACTATTTTCTTTATTTCCTAATGATACGTCTGGAAACCTCTGGACTGGATGGACTGGAATATTCTGTAACCTGGTGTACTTTTCCAGCTCCTCAAAAAACTGCCTTGTTTTTTTTCCTCCCAAGTCCATGAACTCAACCTACACTATGTTACGGTAACCTGTGAATATATGATGAATACAGCAGCTTCCAAGAAATAACAATGTTATATCTGACACTGCTTGATAAATCTAAGGCTGTTGAAATTATGAAAAGGCCTTAACCCAAATCTGCCCTAATCCCAGCCCTAAACCTAACAACAACCCTAACCCTCAACCACAACCCTGGGATCAACCACAACCCTAACCCTGGGATCAACCACAACCCTAACCCTGGGATCAACCACAACCACAACCCTGGGATCAACCACAACCACAACCCTGGGATCAACCACAACCCTAACCCTGGGATCAACCACAACCCTGGGATCAACCACAACCCTAACCCTGGGATCAACCACAACCCTAACCCTGGGATCAACCACAACCCTAACCCTGGGATCAACCACAACCCTAACCCTGGGATCAACCACAACCCTAACCCTGGGATCAACCACAACCACAAACCTTACCCTAGCCCTCAACCACAACCACAACCCTAGCCCTCAACCACAACCCTTACCCTAGCCCTCAACCACAACCCTAACCCTGGGATCAACCACAACCCTAACCCTGGGATCAACCACAACCCTTACCCTGGGATCAACCACAACCCTAACCCTTACCCTGGGATCAACCACAACCCTAACCCTTACCATGGGATCAACCACAACCACAACCCTTACCCTTACCCTAGCCCTCAACCACAACCACAACCCTTACCCTAGCCCTCAACCACAACCCTTACCCTAGCCCTCAACCAAACCCTTACCCTAGCCCTCAACCACAACCCTTACCCTAGCCCTCAACCACAACCAAACCCTTACCCTAGCCCTCAACCACAACCACAACCCTTACCCTAGCCCTCAACCACAACCACAACCCTTACCCTCAACCACAACCACAACCCTTACCCTAGCCCACAACCACAACCACAACCACAACCCTTTCCCTAGCCCCCAACCACAACCCTTACCCTAGCCCTCAACCACAACCCTACTCCTACCCTCAACCACAACCTTAACACTAACCCTACCCCTAGTCCCAACCACAACCTCAACACTAACCCTACCCCTAGTCTCAACCACAACCTCAACACTAACCCTACCCCTAGCCTCAACCACAACCTTTACACTAACCATACCCCTAGCCTCAATCTCAACACTAACCCTACCCCTAGCCACAACCACAACCACAACCTCAACACTAACCCTACCACTAGTCTCAACCACAACCTCAACACTAACCCTACCCCTAGCCTCAACCTCAACACTAACCCTACCCCTAGCCTCAATCTCAACACTAACCCTACCCCTAGCCTCAACCTCAACACTAACCCTACCCCTAGCCTCAACCACAACCACAACCTCAACACTAACCCTACCACTAGTCTAAACCACAACCTCAACACTAACCCTACCCCTAGCCTCAACCTCAACACTAACCCTACCCCTAGCCTCAATCTCAACACTAACCCTACCCCTAGCCTCAACCTCAACACTAACCCTACCCCTAGCCACAACCACAACCACAACCTCAACACTAACCCTACCACTAGTCTCAACCACAACCTCAACACTAACCCAACCCTTAACCTCAACCTCAACACTAACCCTACACCTAGCCTCAACCACAACCTCAACACTAACCCTACCCCTACCCCTAGCCTCAACCACAACCACAACCTCAACACTAACCCTACCACTAGTCTAAACCACAACCTCAACACTAACCCTACCCCTAGCCTCAACCTCAACCTCAACACTAACCCTACCCCTAGCCTCAACCTCAACACTAACCCTGCCCCTAGCCACAACCACAACCTCAACACTAACCCTACCACTAGTCTCAACCACAACCTCAACACTAACCCTACCCCTAGTTTCAACCTCAACCTCAACACTACCCCTAGTCTCAACCACAACCTCAACACTAACCCTACCCCTAGTCTCAACCACAACCTCAACACTAACCCTACCCCTAGCCTCAACCACAACCTTTACACTAACCATACTCCTAGCCTCAACCTTAACACTAACCCTACTCCTAGCTTCAACCTCAACCTCAACACTAACCCTACTCCTAACCTCAACCTCAACTTCAACACTAACCATACCATTAGCCTCAACCACAACCTTAACACTAACCCTACCACTAGTCTCAACCTCAACACTAACCCTACCCATAGCCTCAACCACAACCACAACCTCAACACTAACCCTACCCCTAGCCTCAACCTCAACTTCAACACTAACCATACCATTAGCCTCAACCACAACCTTAACACTAACCCTACCACTAGTCTCAACCTCAACACTAACCCTACCCATAGCCTCAACCACAACCACAACCTCAACACTAACCCCACCCCTAGCCTCAACTCACCCTCAACACTAACCCTACCACTAGCCTCAACCTCAACACTAACCCTACCACTAGCCTCAACCACAACCTTAACACTAACCTTACCACTAGCCTCAACCTTAACACTAACCCTACCCCTAGCCTCAACCACAACCACAACCTCAACACTAACCCTACTCCTAGACTCAACCACAACCTCAACACTAACCCTACTCCTAGCCTCAACCTCAACCTCAACACTACCCCTAGTCTCAACCACAACCTCAACACTAACCCTACCCCTAGTCTCAACCACAACCTCAACACTAACCCTACCCCTAGCCTCAACCACAACCTTTACACTAACCATACTCCTAGCCTCAACCTTAACACTAACCCTACTCCTAGCTTCAACCTCAACCTCAACACTAACCCTACTCCTAACCTCAACCTCAACTTCAACACTAACCATACCATTAGCCTCAACCACAACCTTAACACTAACCCTACCACTAGTCTCAACCTCAACACTAACCCTACCCATAGCCTCAACCACAACCACAACCTCAACACTAACCCTACCCCTAGCCTCAACCTCAACTTCAACACTAACCATACCATTAGCCTCAACCACAACCTTAACACTAACCCTACCACTAGTCTCAACCTCAACACTAACCCTACCCATAGCCTCAACCACAACCACAACCTCAACACTAACCCCACCCCTAGCCTCAACTCACCCTCAACACTAACCCTACCACTAGCCTCAACCTCAACACTAACCCTACCACTAGCCTCAACCACAACCTTAACACTAACCTTACCACTAGCCTCAACCTTAACACTAACCCTACCCCTAGCCTCAACCACAACCACAACCTCAACACTAACCCTACTCCTAGACTCAACCACAACCTCAACACTAACCCTACTCCTAGCCTCAACCTCAACCTTAACACTAACCCTACCCCTAGCCTCAACCACAACCTGAACCTTAACACTAACCCTACCCCTAGCCTCAACCTCAACCTTAACACTAACCCTACCACTCTCCTCTTTACTGTTGAGATATACAACAATATATCATTTGAGATTATAATAAAAAGTCCAGCCCGTGTATATTGGGCCCCCGAGTGGCGCAGCGGTCTAAGGCACTGCATCTCAGTGCTAGAGGCGTCACTACAGACCCGGGTTTGATCCCGGGCTGTATCACATCCGGCCGTGATTGGGAGTCCCATAGGGCGGGGCACAATAGGCCCAGGTTTGGCCGGGGTAGGCGTCATTGTAATTAAGAATTTGTCCTTAACTGACTTGCCTAGTTAATTTTTAAAATATACAATTATATACATTACAAAAAATAATTTTTAGTTATATTATCAACCATGAACGGCACTCTTAATCGGAGTCAGACCTGTGTGAGCTTGATTAATCTTGCCTGGTTTGTACTTTTGCATTGGTTTCATTATGCCTGTCTAGCTCAATCAAGAACCCACTGAGTATTTAAAGTATTTGAAATATGTGTTTAACCCAGGTCTGGTTTCAGTTAATGTGATAGAATACTGACTGCCGTCCAGCAGAGTTATTGTGATAGAACATCCAGTGCTGGTCGTTGGAAGAGACACAGGAAAGTATTGTGTTTCAATAACACCTTCATATAAGATGGAGAAACTGTCATGTGCGTGACAATGCTGATTCAGCAAAGAAGAAGGTTGTGAGGTACATTATGCCAACGACCTATCCCAACCCTGGGTCCCTCATTACTTTATATGGCATGAAGATCTGCAGTATACAGTATATAAATGAACATCAGTCAGGGTTTTAGATCAGGTCATAGCACTATCTCTGCTGCATCCCTAGTTATAAATGATGTGGTTAACTGTATGAATAAAAAGCAATGTTGTGCTGTCCTCTTTATTGACCTGTCAAAGGCTTTCGATACTGTTGATCACTCATTGCTAATTCAGAGGCTTTCCTCAATTGGCCTTGACCAGGCTGCATGTAACTGTTTTAAACATGACTTGACAGATAGAAATCAATGTGTATCTACTGATGGTGTTAAATCAGGTTTCCTGGATATTATAAAAGGTGTCCCGCAAGGGTCGATTCTGGGTCCTGTACATTTTACTTTTTACATAAACAATATCGACTTGTCCGTAAAATATTGTAACCTGCACTTGTATGACGATGATACTGTTGTGTATCCTATTCAAATCAAATCAAATTTATTTATATAGCCCTTCTTACATCAGCTGATATCTCAAAGTGCTGTACAGGAACCCAGCCTAAAACCCCAAACAGCAAGCAATGCAGGTGTAGAAGCACGGTGGCTAGGAAAAACTCCCTAGAAAGGCCAAAACCTAGGAAGAAACCTAGAGAGGAACCAGGCTATGAGGGGTGGCCAGTCCTCTTCTGGCTGTGCCGGGTGGAGATTATAACAGCACATGGCCAAGATGTTCAAATGTTCATAAATGACCAGCATGGTCAAATAATAATAATCATAGTAGTTGTCGAGGGTGCAACAAGTCAGTAACACAAGAGTAAGTGTCAGTTGGCTTTTTCATAGCCGATCTTTGAGAGTATCTCTACCGCTCCTGCTGTCTCTAGAGAGTTGAAAACAGCAGGTCGTATTGCTTACATCATATCCTTTTAGGTCTACACTAGTGCCTTGGGGATAGAGGCAAGAGGTGGGTTTGGAATTGAGCTGCAGTCTTAAAGGATTGGTTCAGAATTTCTTTAACACGTCCGGTGAACAGGTCAGGGTTCCAGCAAGTCTGGGACAGCAGGTCTGGGACAAGTAGCACGTCCGGTGAACAGGTCAGGGTTCCATAGCTGCAGGCAGAACAGTTGGAACTGGAGCAGCAGCACGGCCAGGTGAACTGGGGACAGCAAGGAGTCATCAAGCCAGGTAGTCCTGAGGCATGGTCCTAGGGCTCAGGTCCTCCGAGAGAGAGAGAGAAAGAAAGAGAAAAAGAGAGAATTAGAGAGAGCATATTTAAATTCACAAGAGAAATACCCCAGATGTGACAGACTGACCCTAGCCCCCCGACACATAAAGTACTGCAGCATAAATACTGGAGGCTGAGACAGGAGGGGTCAGGAGACACTGTGGCCCCATCCGATGAAACCCCCGGACAGGGCCAAACAGGTAGGATATAACCCCACCCACTTTGCCAAAGCACAGCCTCCACACCACTGGAGGGATATCTCCAACCACCAACATACCATCCCGGGACAAGGCCGAGTATAGCCCACAAAGATCTCTGCCACGGCACAACCCAAGGGGGGGTGCCAACCCAGACAGGAAGACTATTGTCCCCACGGTTGACCAGGCTCTATCTGAACTACAGTCTGCCTTCATTGTATTACAGAAAAACTTTATTGACTTGAAGTAAGTTTTGAATGCAGATAAAACTAAGAAAATGTTGATCTCTAGAGTGCATAAAAATAACTCTTATGATTTAATCATACAGTGCCTTCTGAAAGTACTCAGACCACTTGACTTTTTCCACATTTTGTTACGTTACAGCCTTATTCTAAAATGTATTAAATAATTTTTTTCCCTCATCAATCTACACCCAATACGCCATAAAGACAAAGCAAAAACAGGTTTTTATACATTTTTGCAAATTTATATTAAAAAGTATTCAGATCCTTTACTCAGTACTTTGTTGAAGCACCTTTGGCAGCGATTGCAGCCTCGAGTCTTCTTGGGTATGACGCTACAAGCTTGGCACACCTGTATTTGTGGAATTTCTCCCATTCTTCTCTGAAGATCCTCTCAAGCTCTGTCAGGTTGGATGGGGAGTGTCACTGTACAGCTATTTTCTGGTCTCTCCAGATATGTTCGATCGGGTTCAAGTCCGGGCTCTGGCTGGGCCACTCAAGGACATTCAGAAACTTGTCCCGAAGCCACTCCTGCATTGTCTTGGCTGTGTGCTTCGGGTTGTTGTCCTTTTGGAAGGTGAAACTTTGCCCCAGTCTGAGGTTCTGAGCACTCTGGAGCAGGTTTTCATCAAGGATCACTCTGTACTTTGCTCCGTTTATCTTTCCCTCGATCCTGACTAGTCTCCCATTCCCTGCAGCTGAAAAACATCCCCACAGCATGATGCTGCCACCTTCATTCTTCACAGTAGGATGGAGTCAGGTTTCCTCCAGACGTGACGTTTGGCATTCAGGCCAAAGAGTTACATTTTGGTTTCATCTGACCAGAGAATCTTGTTTCTCATGGTCTGAGAGTCCTTCAGGTGCCTTTTGGCAAACTCCAAGCAGGCTGTCATGTGCATTTTACTGAGGAGGGATTCAATCTGGTCACTACCATAAAGGCCTGATTGGTGGAGTGCTGTAGAGATGGTTGTCTTTCTGGAAGGTTCTCCCATCTCCATTGAGGAACTCTGGAGCTCTGTCAGAGTAACCATCGGGTTCTTGGTCACCTCCCTGACCAAGGCCCTTCTCCCCTGATCGCTCAGTTTGGCCTGGCGGGTAGCTCTAGGAGGAGTCTTGGTGGTTCCAAACTTCTTCCATTTAAGAATGATGGAGGCCACTGTGTTCTTGGGGACCTTCAACGCTGCAGACATTTTTTGGTACCCTTCCCCAGATCTGTACCTAGACACAATCCTGTCTCGGAGCTCTACGGACAATTCCTTCTACCTCACTGCTTGGTTTTTTACCACAGGTGGACTCCAATCAAGTTGTAGAAACATCTCAAGGATGCACCTGAGCTCAATTTTGAGGCTCAAAGCAAAGAGTCTGAATACTTATGTAAAGAAGGTATTTCCGTTTTCTATGTTTTATAAATTAGCAAACATTTCAGAAAATCTGTTTTCACTTTGTCATTACGGGGTATTGTGTGTAGATTGATGAGGACATTTTTTTTATTTAATCAATTTTAGAATAAGGCTGTAACGTAACAAAATGTGGAAAAAGGGAAGGGATCTGAATACTTTCCGAATGCAATGTATGTACTTTGGACTGTCTCCATAATTGATCGTGTCCCTGCTTACAAATATCTGGGCATCTGGATAGATGAAATTCTGTCTTTTGAAAAGCATATTGATGAATAAGTTAAGAAGCTGAGAATAAAAATGGGGCTTCTTATATAGCAATAAGTCCTGCCTCTCGGGTTGATACATTGGTACGTTATAAAAGCCCTTTTACAAATAGTCCCACTGTAGCTAAAACCTTTATCTAACTTTCGACATATGAGTTTCCACCTCCGGTCTCAGGGATGGCTAACTCTGGAAATTCCTTTGGTCTCTATTGAGTTAGGTAAATCAGAGTTTTGTCATAATAGTTGAAGCCGTGTTGTATGGACCAAACTGCAGACGGAATGTGGATACTCATCTTTTAATGTAAAGAATAATAAATTAAAGCAAAGTATACACAGGAAAACAATAAACACAACACTCACGACAGGCTAACAGGCTACGTACAAACAAAAGACTAGCAGTGTTAGCACAACCACCCACAAACCCAAGTGACAAACATACTCCTAAATATATGACTCCCAATCAGGAACAACGATCCCCAGCTGTTCCTGATCAGGAGTCACAAGACTAACACAGAAACAGACATACTAGACAACGCATACAGACTTCTTCTGCCACGTCCTGACCAAAATACTACACCACTACTCCCTCTGCTGGTCAGGAAGTGGCAAGTTTAGTGCTCTTGCATCTTATTTGTGGAAAAATCTTTAAAATAAAACATTTTATGTTTTGGTGCCTCTAGGTCAATTCGGAAAGCTGATTGAGTTTTTTTATGACTGTGGTTTTTCTTTCTGCTTACATTTTGGATTTCAATTTGGATGTGTGTATTTTCTGTAATGTATGTAATTCAGGGCTCATCTGTAAAAGAGACCGTGGTCTCAGTATGACTCCCTGATAAAATAAAAGTTAAATAAATAAATATACTGCCAAGCTGATACATCGGTGAGGACCACAGTAACCTGTAACCTGAAGGAGAACAGTTTTTAGACACAGTCAGTGGAGAGATACTAAGGATAATCTGATATTTTCTGAAGTTACCGTAATATAGGTTGAGCACTGGAAGGTGCATGCCAAAACTGTCCTTCTTCCAGATTTTTTGTTGTTGTATTTGCTGGTGGAATAAAAATGCTTTAAATCAAAATTAGAAAAATATTTAGGATGAATAACGTTAATATTCACTTAGGAGTAATTAAAACAATGCTTAGCATATTTATGTATTTCCCCTTTATTTTATTCACATGATTTGAAGTGTTCTATTTGTGACACTCATTTGTATCACGGGATTTGGTCAATAGACGCTATGCTGTATTTTAAACTCATATCTGTTGATCGGGATTGACGCCAGACTGGAGGTCCAAGGACACTGATTGTTGTTGTGTTCTGTGGAACACTGCCATTTTCTAGCTGATGACAACATTGTTTTGACTTCCTGGTTCTGTGGAATTAGGATATAAGGACCTTCTCGGCAAAGGCCAAGTTAGACATTTTCTCTTCTGTGCTAGAGGTGTCTTCCTGTTGCTACTTGTAATTAAAATGAAATGATTTGTTATTGACTTTATCCGCAAATGCTTTTCTCTTAAGTTCACCTGAAAATTCCCTTTACACTCAGACAGGACATAGATCTAGCAATGGAACATATTCAAAACAAAACCAGGTTGTCCATGTTAAGAATGCCATTCTGCAGTGACTTTAGAGAGGAGTGAGAGAGGACACAGAGAGGAGACAGAGAGGAGTCAGAGAGAAGTTAGAGAGGAGACAGAGAGGAGACAGAGAGGAGTCAGAGAGGAGACAGAGAGGAATTAGAGAGGAGACAGAGAGGAGTGAGAGAAAAGTTAGAGAGGAGACAGAGAGGAGACAGAGAGGAGTCAGAGAGGAGACAGAGAGGAGTGAGAGAGGAGACAGAGAAGAGACAGAGAGGAGTGAGAGAGGAGACAGAGAGGAGACAGAGAGGAGACAGAGAGGAGACAGAGAGGAGTCAGAGAGGAGACAGAGAGGAGTGAGAGAGGAGACAGAGAAGAGACAGAGAGGAGTCAGAGAGGAGACAGAGAGGAGACAGAGAGGAGTGAGAGAGGAGACAGAGAGGAGACAGAGAGGAGTCAGAGAGAAGTTAGAGAGGAGACAGAGAAGAGTGAGAGAGGAGACAGATAGGAGACAGAGAGGATTTAGAGAGGAGTTAGAGAGGGGACGGAGAGGAGACAGAGAGGAGTGAGAGAGGAGACAGAGAGGAGACAGAGAGGAGACAGAGAGGAGACAGAGAGTAGACAGAGAGGAGACAGAGAGGAGTGAGAGAGGAGACAGAGAGGAGACAGAGAGGAGACAGAGAGGAGTCAGAGAGAAGTTAGAGAGGAGACAGAGAAGAGTGAGAGAGGAGACAGATAGGAAACAGAGGATTTAGAGAGGAGTTAGAGAGGGGACGGAGAGGAGACAGAGAGGAGACAGAGAGGAGTGAGAGAGGAGACAGAGAGGAGACAGAGAGGAGACAGAGAGGAGACAGAGAGGAGTGAGAGAGGAGTTAGAGAGGAGACAGAGACGAGTGAGAGAGGAGACAGATAGGAGACAGAGAGGAGTCAGAGAGGAGTTAGAGAGGGGACGGAGAGGAGACAGAGAGGAGACAGAGAGGAGTGAGAGAGGAGAAAGATAGGAGACAGAGAGGAGTGAGAGAAGAGACAGATAGGAGACAGAGAGGAGTGAGAGAGGAGACAGATAGGAGACAGAGAGGAATTAGAGAGGAGTTAGAGAGGACGGAGAGGAGACAGAGAGGAATTAGAGAGGAGACAGAGAGGAGTGAGAGAGGAGACAGAGAGGAGTGAGAGGAGACAGAGAGGAAGTAGAGAGGAGTTAGAGAGGACGGAGAGGAGTTAGAGAGGAGTTAGAGAGGAGAGAGAGAGGAATTAGAGAGGAGACAGAGAAGGGATAGAGGGGAGTTAGAGAGGAGACAGAGAGGAATTAGAGAGGAGTTAGGGGGAGACAGAGAGGAGTTAGAGAGGAGATAGAGAGGATACAGAGAGGAGATAGATAGGAGAACAAGAGGAGACAGAGAGTAGCTAGACAGGAGACAGAGAGAAGACAGAGAGGAGTTAGAAAGGAGACAGAGAGGAGTTGGAGAGGAGTCAGAGAGGAGACAGAGAGGAGACAGAGAGGAGACAGAGAGGAGTCAGAGAGGAGTTAGAGAGGAGACAGAGAGGAGACAGAGAGGAGACGGAGAGGAGCCAGAGAGGAGTCAGAGAGGAGACAGAGAGGAGATAGAGAGGAGACAGAGAGGAGACAGAGAGGAGACAGAGAGGAGACAGAGAGGAGATAGATAGGAGAACAAGAGGAGACAGAGAGTAGACAGAGAGGAGTTAGAGAGGAGACAGATAGGAGTTAGAGAGGAGTAAGAGAAGAGACAGAGAGGAGTTAGATAGGAGTTGGAGAGGAGACAGAGAGGAGACAGAGAGGAGTTAGAGAGGAGTCAGAGAGGAGTCAGAGAGGAGACAGAGAGTAGTTAGACAGGAGACAGAGAGAAGACAGAGCGGAGTTAGAGAGGAGACAGATAGGAGTTAGAGAGGAGCCAAAGAGGAGACAGAGAGGAGTTAGAGAGGAGTTAGAGAGGAGCCATAGAAGAGTTAGAGGAGTTAGACAGGAGACAGAGAGAAGACAGAGAGCAGTTAGAGAGGAGACAGAGAGGAGTTAGAGAGGAGTTAGAGAGCAGTTAGAGAAGAGGTAGAGGAGACAGAGAGGAGTTAGAGTAGACAGAGAGGAGACAGAGATGAGTTAGAGAGGAGACAGAGAGGAGACAGAGAGCAGACAGAGAGGAGACAGAGAGGAGTCAGAGAGGAGTTAGAGAGGAGACAGAGAGGAGACAGAGAGGAGACGGAGAGGAGTTAGAGAGGAGTCATAGAGGAGACAGAGAGGAGTTAGAGAGGAGACAGAGAGGAGACGGAGAGGAGCCAGAGAGGAGTCAGAGAGGAGACAGAGAGGAGATAGAGAGGAGACAGAGAGGAGACAGAGAGGAGACAGAGAGGAGACAGAGAGGAGATAGATAGGAGAACAAGAGGAGACAGAGAGTAGACAGAGAGGAGTTAGAGAGGAGACAGATAGGAGTTAGAGAGGAGTAAGAGAAGAGACAGAGAGGAGTTAGATAGGAGTTGGAGAGGAGACAGAGAGGAGACAGAGAGGAGTTAGAGAGGAGTCAGAGAGGAGTCAGAGAGGAGACAGAGAGTAGTTAGACAGGAGACAGAGAGAAGACAGAGCGGAGTTAGAGAGGAGACAGATAGGAGTTAGAGAGGAGCCAAAGAGGAGACAGAGAGGAGTTAGAGAGGAGTTAGAGAGGAGCCATAGAAGAGTTAGAGGAGTTAGACAGGAGACAGAGAGAAGACAGAGAGCAGTTAGAGAGGAGACAGAGAGGAGTTAGAGAGGAGTTAGAGAGCAGTTAGAGAAGAGGTAGAGGAGACAGAGAGGAGTTAGAGTAGACAGAGAGGAGACAGAGATGAGTTAGAGAGGAGACAGAGAGGAGACAGAGAGCAGACAGAGAGGAGACAGAGAGGAGCTATAGGTTCTACACGGCATGGTCAGTATTAACACCTGTCTAACTAAGCTCTGGTTCCATTCCTCCATGTCAAAACTAACTCCTATCACACCATACACCTCCAACATAACTTTTTAGTTGAGGGAGTGCATCCTCTGTGTGCTTGTGGGTCTGTGGGTGTGGTGTCTGTTGTGTTATGCTTGTTCGAGCTCCTAGGATTCCTGTGTGCATTCTTAATGTATAGCTGCTAATTGCACATAAGTGGCTGGCTTGTCACATAACATAGTGTTCTCTACCAGTCTGTGTGTTAGAAACGGCACACTTACATCTCCCCACTATGCAGAGGGGATGTAGACCTGCTGAGCAGGGCTGTCTGCTTTACAGCAGACTCTCAGATTCCTCTAGCCCTGTGTCATGGCTAGGGTGAGCTTGGAGGGGGGATTACAATTGACAGGGAGGGAGGGAGGGAGGGGTGAAACAGAGTGCTGGGCAGCTGTGTTCGATTGGTCGATGGGAGGTCCTTGGATTTAGATTCCATTCTCATGCTACATCTGCCATGAATAGACATTCTAGTTCCTTCTATAAATATCTGGCTGAGGGAGGTGTGTGGGGGGGGGACGGGGCGTAGGGGTTGAGAAGGGATTGCCAGTGACAGTGTTGACGAGAGGTGGGCGGTTGCTGTGTGCATAAAAGCCTTCGGCCGAGGAGCAGACGGAACTTTCTTTGGAAGTTTGAGAGAGACCAACCAAAGTCATCTACAGCAAGTCAGCCAGTCAGCCAGTCAGCCAGTCAGCCAGTCAGCCAGTCAGCCAGTCAGCCAGTCAGCCAGCCCACAGCTCTTCTTCTGGTACAGTACTACCCCTCTTCCTCCAGCAACCATGACAGAGAGACGTATCCCCTTCAGCCTGCTCCGCACCCCCAGCTGGGACCCCTTCCGTGACTGTTACCAGGGCAGCCGGCTCTTTGACCAGGCCTTCGGCATGCCGGCCGTCCCTGAGGAGTTCCCCACCTTCCCCAGCACCCACTGGCCCGGCTACATGCGCCCATCCGCCTTTAGCCCCGACATGTCCGTTGCTGGATTCATACCCTCCATGATGCCCCAGAGCCCTGTGATGTCCCCCCTGCATAGTGCCATGATGCAGGCTGCCATGATGCCCCAGGCTGCGGTGATGCCCCAGGCCCCCATGATGCCTCAGGCTGGGGCAGCATCGTACGCCCATGCCCTCTCCCGCCAGCTCAGCTCTGGCATGTCTGAGATCAAGCAGACCCAGGAGACCTGGAAGGTTACTCTGGACGTCAACCACTTCTCCCCTGAGGAGCTGGTGATCAAGACCAAGGATGGTGTGGTGGAGATCACTGGTGAGTAGCTCATATCTGGAGATCTCTCTGTGTCTCTGTCTCTGTCTGTCTCTGTCTGTCTCTGTCTGTCTCTGTCAAGTCTGTCTCTGTCAGTCTGTCTCTGTCTCTGTGTCTCTGTCAGTCTGTCTCTGTCAGTCTGTCTCTGGCTCTCTCTGTCTCTGTTTGTCTCTGTCTCTGTTTGTCTCTGTATGACTCTGTCTGTCTCTATCTCTGTCTAGCTCTGTCTCTGTCAGTCTGTCTCTGTCAGTCTGTCTCTGGCTCTCTCTGTTTCTGTTTGTCTCTGTCTCTGTTTGTCTCTGTATGACTCTGTCTGTCTCTATCTCTGTCTAGCTCTGACTCTGTCTCTTTCTCTATCTCTGTCTAGCTTTGTCTCTGTCAGTCTGTCTCTGGCTCTTTCTGTCTCTGTTTGTCTCTGTCTGTCTCTAGCCAAGTCTGTCTCTGTCTCTTTATCTGTCTCTGTCTGTCTCTGTCTCTGTCTGTCTCTGTCTCTTTATCTGTCTCTTTATCTGTCTGTCTCTGTCTGTCTCTGTCTGTCTATGTCTCTGGCTTTTTCTGCTTCTGTCTCTCTTTGTCTCTCTATATCTGTCTATGTCTCTGTCTGTCTCTTTCTCTGTTTCTGTTTTCTCTCTATGTCTCTATATCTCTGTCTCTGTCTGTCTGTCTCACTCTCTCTGTCTCTGTCATTCTCACTCTGATTTCTTTGCTTTTTCAATGGGAGTTGACAGTCAGCATAGATGATCCATTCAATTTCCATCCATTTTCACGCACAAAAGGTTCAGATGAGTTGAACTTTTGATTGACTGATGGATACGTAACCCTCCGTTTAGAGGAGCCGTTTTACATCACAAACTCCACATGCAAACGGACAGCGGACCAAAATTAATCTGGTTTTAATTTGGTGTCCGTTCTCCACGGATAAGTCTGGCCTCGCCCTTATTAAAAAAACAGGATTCATTTGTTCCAATGATAACACCCACCAGAGGCCGGAATAGTCTTGAAAACGTTTGGCAGCCACGGAAATCAAATGCCCCTCCAACTGGTTCGTTCTGGAAATCAAATGCCCGTCCAACTGGTTCGTTCTGGAAATCAAATGCCCCTCCAACTGGTTCGTTCTGGAAATCAAATGCCCGTCCAACTGGTTCGTTCTGGAAATCAAATGCCCGTCCAACTGGTTCGTTCTGGAAATCAAATGCCCGTCCAACTGGTTCGTTCTGGAAATCAAATGCCCGTCCAACTGGTTCGTTCTGGAAATCAAATGCCCATCCAAATGGTTTGTTCTGGAAATCAAATGCCCGTCCAACTGGTTCGTTCTGGAAATCAAATGCCCGTCCAACTGGTTCGTTCTGGAAATCAAATGCCCCTTCAACTGGTTCGTTCTGGAAATCAAATGCCCGTCCAACTGGTTCGTTCTGGAAATCAAATGCCCGTCCAACTGGTTCGTTCTGGAAATCAAATGCCCATCCAAATGGTTTGTTCTGGAAATCAAATGCCCGTCCAACTGGTTCGTTCTGGAAATCAAATGCCCGTCCAACTGGTTCGTTCTGGAAATCAAATGCCCCTTCAACTGGTTCGTTCTGGAAATCAAATGCCCGTCCAACTGGTTCGTTCTGGAAATCAAATGCCCGTCCAACTGGTTCGTTCTGGAAATCAAATGCCCGTCAAACAGGTTCGTTCTGGAAATCAAATGCCCGTCCAACTAGTTCGTTCTGGAAATCAAATGCCCGTCCAACTGGTTCGTTCTGGAAATCAAATGCCCATCCAACTGGTTCGTTCTGGAAATCAAATGCTCGTCCAACTGGTTCGTTCTGGAAATCAAATGCCCCTCCAACTGGTTAGTTCTAGAAATCAAATGCCCCTCCAACTGGTTCGTTCTGGAAATCAAATGCCCGTCCAACTGGTTCGTTCTGGAAATCAAATGCCCGTCCAACTGGTTCGTTCTGGAAATCAAATGCCCGTCCAACTGGTTCGTTCTGGAAATCAAATGCCCGTCCAACTGGTTCGTTCTGGAAATCAAATGCTCGTCCAACTGGTTCGTTCTGGAAATCAAATGCCCCTCCAACTGGTTCGTTCTGGAAATCAAATGCCCCTCCAACTGGTTCGTTCTGGAAATCAAATGCCCGTCCAACTGGTTCGTTCTGGAAATCAAATGCCCGTCCAACTGGTTCGTTCTGGAAATCAAATGCCCGTCCAACTGGTTCGTTCTGGAAATCAAATGCCCGTCCAACTGGTTCGTTCTGGCACCGGTCATGAAATCAGGACAAAGGAGCGGTAATTTGGTGGCCACTGGCCAATGATGGTTACAATTGAAATCAGCTGTGAGGGTGATTTTAGTGCGTATTGATATTTTAACGAGAGAGGACCTTGTGTTAGTACGCTGGCCAAAGCTCCATGCAATAGTCCTCATGTTATACACATGTAACTACCAAAATAAAGGAAACAAAAACATAAAGTGTCATAATAGGGCCTTGGTCCACCACCAGCCAGGACAGTGAGGTGTTACTGTGTCATAGAGGACAGTGGGGTGTTACTGTGTCATAGAGGAGGACAGTGGGGTGTTACTGTGTTATAGAGGACAGTGGGGTGTTACTGTGTCATAGAGGACAGTGGGGTGTTACTGTGTCATAGAGGAGGACAGTGGGGTGTTACTGTGTTATAGAGGACAGTGGGGTGTTACTGTGTCATATAGAACAGTGGGGTGTTACTGTGTCATAGAGGACAGTGGGGTGTTACTGTGTCATAGAGGAGGACAGTGGGGTGTTACTGTGTCATAGAGGACAGTGGGGTGTTACTGTGTCATAGAGGACAGTGAGGTGTTACCGTGTTATAGAGGACAGTGGGGTGTTACTGTGTCATAGAGGACAGTGGGGTGTTACTGTGTCATAGAGGACAGTGGGGTGTTACTGTGTCATAGAGGACAGTGGGGTGTTACTGTGTCATAGAGGACAGTGGGGTGTTACTGTGTTATAGAGGACAGTGGGGTGTTACTGTGTTATAGAGGAGGACAGTGGGGTGTTACTGTGTCATAGAGGACAGTGGGGTGTTACTGTGTTATAGAGGAGGACAGTGGGGTGTTACTGTGTCATAGAGGATAGTGGGGTGTTACTGTGTCATAGAGGACAGTGGGGTGTTAGTGTGTCATAGAGGAGGACAGTGGGGTGTTACTGTGTCATAGAGGACAGTGGGGTGTTACTGTGTCATAGAGGACAGTGAGGTGTTACTGTGTTATAGAGGACAGTGGGGTGTTACTGTGTCATAGAGGACAGTGGGGTGTTACTGTGTCATAGAGGACAGTGGGGTGTTACTGTGTCATAGAGGACAGTGGGGTGTTACTGTGTCATAGAGGACAGTGGGGTGTTACTGTGTTATAGAGGACAGTGGGGTGTTACTGTGTTATAGAGGAGGACAGTGGGGTGTTACTGTGTCATAGAGGACAGTGGGGTGTTACTGTGTTATAGAGGAGGACAGTGGGGTGTTACTGTGTCATAGAGGACAGTGGGGTGTTACTGTGTCATAGAGGACAGTGGGGTGTTACTGTGTTATAGAGGACAGTGGGGTGTTACTGTGTCATAGAGGAGGACAGTGGGGTGTTACTGTGTCATAGAGGACAGTGGGGTGTTACTGTGTCATAGAGGACAGTGAGGTGTTACTGTGTTATAGAGGACAGTGGGGTGTTACTGTGTCATAGAGGACAGTGGGGTGTTACTGTGTCATAGAGGACAGTGGGGTGTTACTGTGTCATAGAGGACAGTGGGGTGTTACTGTGTCATAGAGGACAGTGGGGTGTTACTGTGTTATAGAGGACAGTGGGGTGTTACTGTGTTATAGAGGAGGACAGTGGGGTGTTACTGTGTCATAGAGGACAGTGGGGTGTTACTGTGTTATAGAGGAGGACAGTGGGGTGTTACTGTGTCATAGAGGACAGTGGGGTGTTACTGTGTCATAGAGGACAGTGGGGTGTTACTGTGTTATAGAGGACAGTGGGGTGTTACTGTGTTATAGAGGAGGACAGTGGGGTGTTACTGTGTCATAGAGGACAGTGGGGTGTTACTGTGTTATAGAGGAGGACAGTGGGGTGTTACTGTGTCATAGAGGACAGTGGGGTGTTACTGTGTCATAGAGGACAGTGGGGTGTTACTGTGTCATAGAGGACAGTGAGGTGTTAGGGTTATGTTGTACAAACTGTAGATTGGACTTCAAACAACACTTTTGAACTTTACATTTCATATATTCCCTTACTTACTTGGTGGTTAGCTAGGAACTAAAACTACTTCTATTAAGAATGTCGGAGAATAGATAATGATATAATCAAATCCATGAGAGAACCCTCTGTTTCTGCCTCCTTTCCAGTACCATCTCCACTCAAACACAGAGAGAGAGGACATTAATCTGTGACTCTGACTCTTCGTGCCTCTGAACTGTTACTTTAAAAGGACTGCTGGTTCACTCCCAGCACGTATTCATGTGTGTTCCTCTGAGATGGGCCTTAGTGGCAGACAGTTATGGACCAACAAAGCACTGAATCAGCACCGCGTCCTTTTATAGAGGCTTAGAACCCTCTAGTTGAACCTCATGTTACGACTGTTGTGGCTGTTGATCAGGCTGCTTTGTTGAGTCAAATTGATAATGATTAGAAACTGATGCTGTATTTATGATGCAAATGTAATCCCTGTTAATTTCATAAGAACAGAGTGCTCTTCCTTCTACACGTAGCGGGCTCCCTTATCCAGAGCCAGGGCCTTTAACCAGGCCCTGGGTTAAGGCCCTGGGTTAAGGCCCTGGGTTAAGGCCCTGGGTTAAGGCCCTGGTTAAAGGCCCTGGGTAAAGGCCCTGGGTAAAGGCCCTGGTTAAAGGCCCTGGTTAAAGGCCCTGGGTAAAGGCCCTGGTTAAATGCCCTGGTTAAAAGTCATTTCACACACTCTCTCCCCAGTGTTGTGGTCCTGTGGGAAAGGGGAACAAGTCCCCGTGGCAAACTCCTATTAGCAGCTCAGCCGTCGTCATAACAAACAGATATGCTGTGAGATAGCAGGGCAGAATTGCAGGCCTGGCATGTAGGGACCTGGTTTAAAAAACAGTCAAAAAGTATGTCATTTTAGGCAACAAAATGGGGGGGAAAAAGGGGCGGATCCTTAAGAGGTTGAGTTAGCGCGTCCATGTAACATGTAACGTGCTAGGGAACGTGTCAAAGGGGACATGGATAAACAGTACCGACACACCAGGCAAGGGTGACAGGGAGGGGGGGACATGACTTCTATTCTCAGCCCCTCGTAAAACAGAACAGATGGTTCTCCTAAAGAGTGAACCAGTAGCTCCCTTGATAGTGTTGAAGTATCAGGGGAACTTTCAGACAGAGAGTCAACAGCAACACATAGAGAGAGCATGTGTTCTTAC